>NW_022738306.1:447535-449340 GCF_011630105.1 Anneissia japonica
CTTTCACAGACCGAGGAACCACCCACCTCAACCCCACCATGGTTGGGGCTGCGGTAAGGAAATTTATGATTAAGGCATCTCTAGATGGCCGGAAATTACACTCTCGCACTTCAATTTGAATATATTTTTCCTTTTTTTTTCCTTTAAAAAATTAAGGGGGGTGCCTTGAATCCACCTCTGCTCAAAACATTCTTTATTCAGAATAGTCATAATCACGAATAATGGACATGAAAAAGCAGATCACATCCTAAAAACAAACAGCAGTCACTAAGACATACATCAGGAGCCGACTCGATGGAGTTTAATGTCATACCCAGGGAAGGGCACAGATCTGTTTTGAAAGGTGGGGGGGGGGGCATTTTGTAAGTCGACACCCACCCCAGCCCTACAATGGTTGGAGCTGAGGTGAGAAAATTTGAGGAAATAGTACCTCTAGATGGCCAGAAATGACACTTTTAGTAAAATTCATCATCATCACATCACCATTAGCCAAAATAAAGCACCAAAAGAAATTCTCATGATCTTTTATCAGGGATTTTTGACACTATTGAGATCTTATTAATGTGTGTGTATACACCATAGAAAACAAAGCTTAAAAACATTGTCTTTGAGTATGTACTTTACATAGGCCTACTTTAAAAACGTGATTTCACAACCACCTCAGCCCCTCCATGGCTGGGGCTGAGGTGAGAAAATTTGAGCAAATTGTACCTCTCGAGATGGCCGGAAATGACACTTTTATATAATAAAATTCATCATCATCACATTACCATTATAGTCAAAATGAAACGCCAACAAATTTCTCATGATCTTTTATCAGGAATCTACTTAATATCCAGGACAACTTAGGCCTAATTATAGCTTACTAAGCTTTAACTATATATACTATAGTATGATCAACAAATCATAACTTTTTTTTGGCATTTAGCACAATTTTCATCACTTTTTATTTCTATTAATATTATTATCAATTATTACTATGTCATTATAATCATTGTTATTATTATTATTACTATTAGTAGTAGTATTATTAAACAAACATGATCTTTTATCAGGGATTTTTGACAACCATAGAGATCTTATTCTTATTAATGTGTGTGTGATATACCATTGAAAAAAAGCTTAAAAACATTGTCTTTGAGTATGTACTTTACATAGGGGTACTTCAAAAACGTGATTTCACAACCACCTCAGCCCCACCATGGCTGGGGCTGAGGTGAGAAAATTTGAGGAAATAGTACCTCTGGAAATGGCCGGAAATGACACTTTTATATATAGTAAAATTCATCATCATCACATTACCATTATAGTCAAAATGAAACGCCAACGAATTTCTCATGATCTTTTATCAGGGATCTACTTAATATCCAGGACTACTTAGGCCTAATTATAGCTTACTAAGCTTTAACTATATATACTATATTATGATCAACAAATCACAACTTTTTCCGCATTTAGCACAATTTTCTTCACTTTTTATTGTTATTAATATTAATATCAATTATTACTCTCATCATCATCATCATCATCATCATCATCATCATCATCATCATCATCATCATCATCATCATCATCATCATCATCATCATCATCATCATCATCATCATCATCATCATCATTATTAGTAGTAGTAGTAGTAGTAGTAGTAGTAGTAGTAGTAGTAGTAGTAGTAGTAGTAGTAGTAGTAGTAGTAGTATTAAACAAACATTTAAAGAAACTTGCAAAAGGATAAAAACGAAATTGAACCACAGTATCGCATTTCTATCTTAAAAGACCTGGCCTGAGATTTATGGATTTAAGATTTT
>NW_022738306.1:449409-479184 GCF_011630105.1 Anneissia japonica
TAACGTGTACTGATGCATATTTACATGTTTAGAAGTATTCATTTTAAGTGATCCCAGGATAGAATTTGTATTGGCTCAAGAATAAGCCTGTCTCTTATACACATCTAGATGTGTATAAGAGACAGATCAACAGTTGCAGATCCAGGAATTCGAACACGGCTCCCCCCTGGATACGTCCCTGTTTGTAAGGCTGTTGTATTCGCATACAGCTTAGTATTCTTATTCTCTAAATTTATCTTATAGTAGAGTCTTGTAAGTCTTGAATTGTTAACATTGTTTAAACTTGCAACTGAATTTTGTGTGCTTGTGCATCAGCAAATAATAACATGATCAAAGTTTGCAATATTGTCTGTTTTATCACTTGCCAAAACAGATAGTCTCGCTTTTCCCGTCGTGGCTCTGAGATATGGCAGGATGAGCTTTAGTCATGTAGTCATTCAGCGCCCCCTCAAACCTGGCGCCCGGAGCACGTGCCCCACCCCCATTACCCCATACCCTAGCTACGCCACTGCGCTTAGGACCACGGATAACTTACGTGATCTTCATATCAGGGGGGTCTCCTTCACTGACGTCCAGCTCTTGCATGATTTCCGCTCTCCTTGTATCCTTCATTACCACCAATATAATTTCGTACAACATATCCCAGTACATACCAGTTGTGTTAAATGTCATTGTTGCCGTGGTGAAATTCAAAATGCCTAATGAATATTACAGAAAAACTAATCAATCAATCAATCAATCAGTCATTAATTAAATCAGTAATCAATCAGTCGATCGATCTACCACTACCACTACTACGAACGCTACCACTACTACACCACCACTACCACTACTTCTGCTTCTACTACCACCACCACCACCACTATCACTACTACTACTATCACTACTACTACTATCACTACTACTACTATCACCACTACTACTACTATCACCACTACTACTACTATCACCACTACTACTACTGCAGCTACAGCTACTACTACTACTGCAGCTACAGCTACTGCTACTACTACTGCAGCTACTGCTACTACTACTGCAGCTACTACTACTGCAGCTACTGCTACTACTACTGCAGCTACTGCTACTACTACTGCAGCTACTGCTACTACTACTGCAGCTACTGCTACTACTACTGCAGCTACTGCTACTACTACTGCAGCTACTGCTACTACTACTGCAACTACTGCTGCAGCTACTGCAACTACTACTACTGCAACTACTACTACTGCTACTACTGCTGCTACTACTGCTACTACTACTACTACTGCAGCTACTACTACTACTGCAGCTACTACTACTATCACCACTACTACTACTATCACCACTACTACTACTATCACCACTACTACTACTGCAGCTACAGCTACTACTACTACTGCAGCTACAGCTACTACTACTACTGCAGCTACAGCTACTACTACTACTGCAGCTACAGCTACTACTACTACTACTACTGCAGCTACTACTGCAGCTACTACTACTACTACTACTGCAGCTACTACTGCAGCTACTACTACTACTGCAGCTACTACTGCAGCTACTACTACTACTGCAGCTACTGCTACTACTACTACTGCTACTGCTACTGCTACTACTACTACTACTATACAACTACTGCAACTACCACCATTACCACCACCACCACATTTTCTACTACTACCACCACCACCACCACCACATTTTCTACTTAATGATACTATATTAACATAAGTATCATGACTTACCACCGGGACTTGGACTGCCTTCTTGATTGTAGCGACCGAAGCAGCCACCAACATCTTCAGGGTCTCTTTTAGGGTCAAATTCAGGGTTGATTTCCGACTCTTCTTCTAATGTTGTATAATCACTATTCCATACTTGAAATGTTTCTAGATTCTCGATACGTGGAATACTCTCGTTGCGTGGTTTATACGTCTTGCGCCGACACATCCAAATAAATCTCATACCAGATTGATCATCCATACTTTTATCAGGGTCGTAGGTTAACAGTGAAGCATCTACAGTAATAGTTTGATCCCATGGGATGATACGAATTTCACCGCCGTCAATCCCAATCTTCAACGGAGATGGTACAACGACTAAGGTCGTAGAATCAATAGCCCAAAGCCCTATTTCGCCAAACATTGAAACATTCAATTCGAATCTGTATGTCCCATACTCAAGTGCTGTTGGTTCCAAAATTAATAGACGCGATCCTCCTTTAACTAGATCAGGTGACAGCGGATATTCTTCTTCGTAAGATCCCCTTCTACTATTAAATTGCTTGTAGGCGGTCCATGTGTAATTAGCAATCTTTGTTGATTTGCAGTCAATGGCGATACTGGATGAAACAGTAATTTTCATAGATGCTCTGTATTCTCTATACTCAGTATTTTGGTAGCACGGGTAGTTGGTGTTGCAACGATTCTCTGATGAAACATTGACCTCCGGTGTGAAGCAAGGCGCATTTGTTACTACGTGAAAAACATTTAGTTCTTTCCGGGATACGTAATTATGAACAATAAATTTCAGATTATATCCACCTGTTGTCATGAACTTGTTTTCTAAAACGATATCAGTTTTGGGATCATCATTTCTCTCGAATTTCTGCTCCCAAATATCCAAAGAGTCGAGTGATGTAAATCGTAGGAAAATACTGTTGAAGTCCTCTTTGTACTCATCCTCACATACAGAGCGAGTTCCGTAGAATTCTATCCAGTGACTTTCAGAACTTTCATCAATGTAGTTGATGTAATAGCATGCATCAGTTGGAACTGAACCCAGTTGAAGATCAAAATAAGCTGTATAATTTTTGGGCATCGGGCCCCTATCAACTAAATAAGTTTCGGTTGTCGATGCCTGTACTACAATTTTTGATTGCACAGTCTGATAATGTACTGGATTAGAAGCGTTTAATGTTACAATGTATTCACCTGGTTTGCTATACCAATAGTAACCTCTTGGCTCACGTGTTGTTACGATGGATTCGACAGCTGGCTTTGTAAAATCGCCAAAATCCCACACATAAGTTATTTCAGTGCCGGTTACAAAGTCGGCAGTCATGACAGTAGCGCGTTCTAACGGTACGTACATTTTGTTCACAAATGCAAAGAAATCTTGATCGAATGTGGCATTATTAGCGGCTGCTCCGCTTAAAGAAACCCAGTTGAACTTTACATAATCTTCTAACTCTGTGATCTCTTCAAATATCCATATTTGTTTGGTGTATGTTTCATTCGAAACAAGGTTCCATACTATATATTTTACATCGTACAATTTGGCCACTACATAAGTCTGAGAAAAAGATATAATGTTTGTGTGTGTATCACTGTTGAGTGATGAATCCTGAAAGTTTTCCATGCCCGAGTCTAATGTACAACCCTCTTGACAGTAAACCGAGTTGCCTAAATCAATGGTATAGAATGCATCGGTAGGATGCGGTACGCTGTTCTCTCTATACAAATTGATAGGTACTTCAATGTACATTAGCTCGGTTTCTAATTTGTTCAAATATCGTGCCCCAACTAAAAAGTTAGTTACCGGATGTTGTATTATGACGTCAGTGGTCATAACATAACTGGATGATGACACTGCGTTTGTGGCTGTCACTGATATGCGATAGAACCCAGGCTCACTGTAGCTATGGGTGATAGTAATGTTATCTTGAGGATTTATGGTATGGGTAAAGCTATCGCCAAAATCGGTGATTTCATATGTTATGCGTGAGCCACAGTCAACTAAGAAATCCAGCACAGCTGGTTCATCTACTTTCCAGTGTGGTATCTTCGGCTGTATTCGCAGACCATTAATAACTTCCTCAATTTCGAGATGGAACGAGAAAGTAAATTCACTGACAAGATTATGGACAGAAACATGAACTTCAAATGAACCCCACTGTGAGATGTTGAGCTTTTGGATGAATTCCTCATTTACGTTAACCACAACCAAATCGACAGTTATATTAAACGAGGAATCCCCAGTGAAATTATACACTGCTATAGCATCAGTTGGTTTTCTATTGGAAGCGCCAGCAAACACGTATGCAACGTCCAAAACTCCAGGATCTGGACATATTATTTCAACCAGTTCTTCATGGGTTTCGCTCATAAGAGTCACCTCGTTTTGAACTATGACCGTTATGTCTATAGAGTCATTGCTGACATCATTCACGCATTCAATGGTGATGGTGTAAGTAGCTGGGTCACGGTAAGTATGTGGGACAGTCGATTCATGATTACCTCGAAGCATTACTGGCTCGTGACGTGTATAAACATTTCCGTCTCCCATGTCTATTGTGCAGTTCATATCAGAACCACGTTCTACATCATAGTATACAGACATTTCATAATCAGTCTTTATATATGGCTCAGAAACAGATATGTTAAGGTCTGTTACCATATATTGCACACGGATAACCACAGAAGACTCGTATGGACCGCTGATAAGGTTTTCCGTAGTTACAATAAGATCATGGTCTCCTATTTCAGAATACAAATTACTGGGGACATTAACAAGTCCAAGGTGGGTAGTTGGGTTGTAACTAAATACCGACTGATTTAGAGCGACTCCATCAAATATTCCCTCGAACTGTGGGTCAGTAGAGAGGTCAGTGTGAATGACGACCAGTAAGTTATTGCCAATCGGGAACGGAGCTGGTTGAACAAGATGATAAAATGTAATGTACTCTTGGTATATAACCTCGTCGACTAAAGTCAATCTATTAATGTTATTGTAGGCATCTATACTTATCGGTACCTCCATGGCTTCGTGGGCTGTGAACCTGATCTGTCCTTTACCTGTAAGAATTGAAATACATATTAACCATAAGCATTACTTCATAAAAATAAATAATAGATAACAGTAATATTATAAAGATAATTATTGTTATTATTACTTTCATTATCATCGATGATAGTATGGTTAGCATTATATTTTACCCACCCTGTTGGCCTAGCACTTCAAATGACAATGTTGGTGCACTGGTCCACTCTCCCATATGTAGCCGTACAAATCTTGCTAGAACTTCTTCTGAAAACATTATTAATCGCGCGTTGGAATCTGATAATCCAGTGAAATTCTGTCAGTGAGAACAAATTTGTGGTAATTATCAAAATGTTTACAGTACGAATTAATGATTAAATGAAATAGAATGAATCCTGAAGTAGATGACTCTCCGCCAGGGACGTATCGGAGGGGGGGGGGCGGGGGCGTGGGAGCTGCGACAAATTCTTTCATGGGTTTACTCAAAATGATCTCTATGGTTGTCGAAAATCCCTGATAAACGATCAAGAGAAATTTGTTGACGCTTTATGTTGAATATAAGAATGGTGATGTGATGATGTCGGTTATAATCCCTGGTGGAGGTTTTAGAAGCGGCAACAATAAGGTACAAGGTATGAAGAGTTTTACTATATAAATGTGTCATTTCCGTCCATCTAGAGGCGTACTAATTCATCAAATTTACTCACTTCAGCCCCAACTATGTCAAAGCTGATGGAGTACATACGTCAAAGACAATATTTTTAAACTTTATTTATGGTACATCACAAATATAAATAAGATTTCTGTGGTTGCCGAAAATCCCTGATAAAAGATCATGAGAAATTTGTTGGTGCTTTATTTGGACTATAATAATAATAATAATAATAATAATAATAATAATAATAATAATAATAATAATAATAATAAAAATAATAATAGATGGGTTTGTATAGCGTAAATAAACGAGGTATCTATGCGTCGACAATATTGTAGACAAGAAAACAAAAAAAAAGCCAGAGGAAAAAAAAAACAAAACAAAACAAAATAATAAACACCAAGCTAGTGCCCAAACCGAAGTATGGGGGTTACACCATCACCGCCAACCGGAGATATGTGTTTATATACTACGGTTAGCATCGGTGAAGTTTTGATCTTTTCTGGGATCAGGTGCCTCCTAACCTGGACTAAACAACAATAGCTAGCGAGGTGAAATAGAGAATTTGAAAAAAAGAGTAAAAAGGTGGTTAAAAAGAGGCAAATTAGAAAGGTTTTGAGTCACTTCTTAAAGATTTCAATTGATGCAGATTCAACGGACTTCAACGGGTAGTGCTTTCCACATTTTTTGAAGCCGGAACATGACATGATCTCTCACCATATGTTTTGGAACGGCACCCAGGAACAAACAAAGTTGATGAATTTGTGGTTGATCTGAGTGCTCGGGAAGAAGTTGATGAGCGTAGTCTGAGAAATCTTGCATGTACGTGGGTGATATGGTATGGAGCAATTTGTACACAAGAAAAAGAATTTTGAAGTTGATACGCTGTTTGAATATTGGCGTGATTCTCTGTGACTTTGGAGTGAGCTTAATTAGACGTGCGACCGAGTTAAGATGAAGTTGTATTTTTTTTTTTTTATAAGAGTGTGACTTTGGAGTGAGATTAATTAGACGTGCGGCCGAGTTAAGATGAAGTTGTAATTTTTTTTATAAGAGTGTCTGGAAGTCAAAATACGATACCGCTTCAATAGTCAAGTCTTTAATTTATAAGAGCATGAAGTTTTTTAGTTGCGTGTTCCTTCAGGAAGCGTCTGATTTGCCTAATATTACGGATGTGATCATTGACAGATTCATAAACGTTGGTAACATGTTGCTTTAGAGACATCGTATTGTAAAAAGTAACTCCAACATTACGGACTTCGAGTGATGGAGTGACCATTGTATTACCAACGCGGAGATACTGCAGATTGGGTGAGTTGGAACGATGCCTAGAGTGTATGACGAGAGTTTCATTCTTTCAAGGATTAAAACAAAGCATATTTGTAGATAGCCAAGTTTGCATTTCATCAAGACAAGCTTCAACACGATCAACTGCATCGTCCATCGCATCAGGTTTAAAGCCGAGGTACAACTGCATATCATCAGCGTAAACATGATAACGGCATAAATGCTTGCTAATGATATTGCTGTAAATGATAAAGATGTAAATGGTGAAGAGGACAAGAACCAGAGTTGATCCCTGTGAGACGCCACATTCCAAGAAAACAGGATCAGAAATAGACGATTTAATTTTAACACATTGCATCGTAATACCGTAATTTCACTGTTCCCTGGTAATACTAAATACGAATGAAACCAATTGAGTGCATAACCAGAGATACCAATGTCAATTACGCGATTAAGGAGAATAGTATGAATACTGAATACTGAAATAATTTATTGTATAACAAAAAGAAGAAAATGCATTGCAAAACTGGCAAAAATTTAAAATAACAGCACTGAATATTAAAATATGAAATTATAAATATTTAATGTGTACAAGAAAAATCCAAATTTGATACAAAATGCATATAAGAAGAGCAATACTTTAAAAAAACCGTATCATTTAGCTGAACAAAAATTTAAAATCGCAAGAGCACAGAAAATTTAAATTATTATTACTATTATTATCATTATCATTATCATTATCATTATCATTATCATTATCATTATTATTATTATTGTTATTATTATTATTATCACCATTATTACAGTACAATTATAATTATTATTATTTTATTTTATTATTATTGTAAAAGGTATAAACATTTTAATATAATAATATGTACAAAAGAAATCAAATTGATATACAGTACAAAACAATACATTAAGAAGTAATACCGTACGTTATAATTATCAATTATTATCATTTAACTGAATTAACATTTAAAATCACGAAGGCTCTGAAAATTAAAAATTTTATTATTGTATTATTATTAATATTATTGTCACTATAAAAATAAAAAGTTTAAATAAATTAATATGTACAAGAGAAATCAAATGTATATACAAGATACATATAAAAAAATACAGTACATTAACAAGAATACTTTGTAATTATTATAAATTCTGGAGGTATAACATAATTATTTAAATAATTATTTCATACCTCTACCAGTGATTGTACTGAAGCGAACGCTACCATACAACTATCTTTTGGCCCGAGAATTAAATAGGTGTGTATGGAATTGGCTACAATTGCCAATTTCTAGTAATGCGATCTAACATATGTTTTTCTTTTTAAAGAAATTGCCATAGTTGCAAATCAGAGAGTATGTTAACACACTTTGGATCAAGGAGGTATAAAATAGATTTATAATTGTAGCATTATCAATAGTATGATCAATAGTGTCAAATGCAGCAGACATGTCTAAATATACCGATAAAACACATTCACCTGAATCTAGAGCATGCATAATGTCATTATGGACTTTTAGTATGGCGGTTTCTGTACAAAAAAAAACTTTCTGTATGCTGACATGAATTGGTCATTACAACCTTCTCGAATATTTTGAAAGTAAATGGAATGCAGGTTATAGGTCGGAAATTAGAAAATTCAGTGTGGTCAATCTAAAGTTTCTTCAAAATAGGTGATACCAAGCCAAGCTTCAGTGTCTCATGAAATAAGCCAGATGACCGGGAGGAGGTACAGTAATGAGTTTCCGAAAGAGACTAATCATAGTAGAGACTAAATTCTTAGTCGGTCACAGGTTTTAGTACCCATGGACTTGAAAATGTCAATAACATATTGTTCAATAAGTTAAAACTCTCAAACACGAAAGCTGTAGAGCAGGAGAATAAGTGGGAAGCCCAATGCTCGGCGGTGACTCACCTGGTGTGATTCTATACGCAGACGCTTAACCTTTTCAATAAAATGTCAAACCCCCAACTAAAATTACAGTACAGTATATTCAAATTGAAGACTGAGAGTGTACTTTCCGGCCATATAGAGGTGCCCTAATCATAAATTTTCATACCTCAGCCCTAACCATGATCGGGCTGAGGTGTGTGGACCTGCACTCTGTGAAAGTCCCTCCCTCGGTCACCTCTCTTTCGAATCCCTGGACCCGCCACTTTTGAGTTATTATTATACTTATTGTTAGGCGTACGCATATTATTTATGATGCGTCTATTGCAATTTCACTCTTATCCTCTCAAAACAGTCCTAAAACGTTCACAATCCGCTGCCTCCTAAGGGGCTTCCACCCATGGACCCTGCTGGGGTCCTTGGCGTACCCCAGCCATAGAAAGGAGAACACCCCACCCCTGCTTGGTACTACGTAAACTTGCATAACTGTTTCCCCCCCCCCCCCGTCATTTAAAATCCTGGCACGTCCCTGCTCTCCGTTACATATTTGTTAATATATTATTTACCGACTAGTCGATTGGCCGAGCGGTTAAGGCAGGGCGCCGTAACCTACATCCATACAATGGACGCTGGTCAGTGGCGTACATATGGGCAGTGCAGCCAGTACAAAGCACATAAATAGGCCTAAAAGTAAGTAAAAATATCTTTTTTTTTTATATTTAAAAAAAAAAACGCCAGTGGACCCTTAATAATATTTAGATTTTTAGAGGATAGTTGATTACTGTGTTCATTTCGATTGTTACGTGCCACTATGACCTTAAGAGTAAGGGTAAAAAGAATAGAATCACTTCTTACCATGAATTTTCTGAAAACGTGAATCAGTATATACATAGTCCTAGAATTTTCAATCTTTAAATTCAAAATACAGCTCATGAAAATGTGACGAAGGTAGGCTCTAAGATGCTTAAATATTCTTCATGGTCCTTTGAACCAGATTGAATGTAAAAACGCCATGACGAACTTTCTTGTGTTTCATGTGTCAGCATTGATGTTGAATTTTTGTAGGCCATCTTTGACACAGTTTTTCCATCTCTTTCGGTATTCCGGTGCTATGAGTGCAATCAACATGCTCACTAACCATGACTTACTTGGGTTGTCTGCGGTCACGCATCATAAGGTTGATATGACCCACTAACCATGACTTGCTTGGGTAGTCTGCAGTCACGCATCATAAGGTTGATATGACCTGCCCTTCGTAGCCTGTTGTAATTTATCATAGTTTCAATGTTCGTGGGATCAGCAGTTTCCAGCACCTTTGTAGTTGATATTTTCATCCACCACCTAATGTTGAAAATTTGACGTAGAAATCTCTGGTGATACACTTCAAGACGGTGGATATGTTTGGATAGTGTTGCCCACGTTGTAGAAGCGGTTTGGCACAGCAGGAACGATTTGGTTTCCCAACCTCGAGGTTTCAATTCTTTGCTGTGTATTTCGCTTGTGTCCCAGAACAAGGCAACTCTATCTACATTGCTTCTCACCACCCAGGAGTCTGAATGGGTACCTGGTGGGGTTGCCTGCTCCTGTGCTGATTACCAGCAGCAACACAAAAAGCATGTTCACCCAATGATCAGGGAAAAGAATTGCGCTTTATAACCACAAGGAAGAGGCGCATTATAAATGTCCGTACCAGTACCCAGTACTTCTATAAAGGAGGCATGGTAAAATAACAGTTTTGTACACTGCCATTTTGGTGCCAGAGTGATGTAATTCCTGTTCCATAATCTATTATGCAGGGATTTAAATGCAGCACATGCCCTAGAGATTCGCCAACTGACTTCCTTTTCGAGGTTTGCATCAGCTGCTATTACGCTACCAAGGTACACAAAAGAGTCTGTTTTACAGGTCGTTCAGGGTTAAGGGTGAAGGAGCCTGGCAGAGTAGATGTAGTGTTCTGTATAAGTTCCCAGTCGTTGCAGGCTTGCTGCAAGCAGTTGATTGTACTTTGGAGTGCACTTGTTAAAGGTGCAACAAAACCTGCATTGGTATACAGAAATTCCTTTGGTATAACGAGTATGTAGACGTTTAAGGTTGAACAGTTTGCCATCCAGCCTGTGTCGGATGTTGATACCAATGTTAGTGTCAATTGATGCAGCTTGTTTTTGTTTTGTTTTAACCGTAATTAAAGAAAAGAATGAACAAAAAGGGAGCATATATACATCATTGGCAGCGACAATTGATGTCTTCAAAGGCTTCAGTCATCATCTACAATGACCTATGCCCACATACCTTCATGGAAACCTTTGATAAGAATGACGATCTTTGCTGGTATGCAAATTTCTTTAAAAAGAGCCCACATAATTGACCTGTTCACAGTGTTAAAGGCTTTGACAAGGTCAGTGAACACTATGTAAAAATCCTGATGCTGTTCTCAAATTTTCTCTTGAAGCTGTGTCAGTGCGAACATCATGGTAGATCGACCTGTTCGGAAACTGCATTGCATCTCAGGCAACTCTTCTTCAATGGTATTCCAATTTCTGATTTTAGTAAAAAAAAATTTCAAGTTGTTGACAATAGTCCTTTGTAATTTCCACTGGTAAATCTCCATTTTTTTTAAAAATCTTATGTATGTAGCCATCTTTATAATCTTGTGGTATTTCCTCTGAGCGCCAGATGCTTATAACGAGACTGAGCAGGGCTTCGTGAAGATTTGGTCCACCATTCTTAAGAATCTGGTTTGGGATGTAGCTTGGGCCTTGAGCATTTTCTGCTGTTAGTTGTTCCAGTAGGGTTTATTTTTCATATCATCGATTGTGGTTCAACAAGCTCATCTATTATCTCGGCTTGAAGAATATTTCTTTCAACTTGCTGTGATGTCAGCTCTTGCAGTTAGGCGAGTGCCATCTGAAGCATTTATTGAACTGATTAATGATATTTTGTGATTTTGTATAAGTTTTATAGCTTCAAAGGAGTTTACTTGCATCTTTAAGTTCAGAGTTGGTTTCCATTACCATATATTTTCCATGTGTTTGTACTCGCGTTTGGCATTTATTTCAGGTAGCTGTGTAGATATTCTTATTTCATTGTGAGGGCGTGCGTCGTATTGGTAAGTTTGTAAAAACGTCCACTGAAAAGGACATTCAATTTTAAAATTGAGAATTTTTTCATAAAAAATAGTGAAAACATATCGACGGAATCGTAAAGAATTAGAATATGTACTCATGGAGGAAAGTGTATAAAGAGAAGTGTGTTATGAACGTGTACACTTTGTGTTAATCCGAGACGTAGAACAGAAACCAGGACTAATAAATAAAACCCGACAAGGGCTAGCAGAAAAGATACACCCGATATTTGCGGCAGAAATTTGTCGAAATTGTGTCCGACCTTTCTGACAGAGGGTTTTGAACCAAGGCTACGACGAAGCCTCGGTCAACGGCCCGGAATAAAAAAAAATCCCTGGTCGTTCCTCAGACGACAGGGGGTCCAGGCCTGCCCGACTGGTGGGCAAATGCCTAACTGCCCATCCCTCTGGCGCCACCACTGGATACAATCACTTTAAGCTTCATCACAGACCAGCTGAAACAAATGATGCGCGAATTTAATACAAGCATACAAAAACAATAAACGTGAGTATATCAGAACTAAACAAGTAATTGAGAGCTGGGGAGAGGAATGCGGGCAGATGGTTTTAAAAAAAAACATGTAAAAAAAATAGGAATATACAACGAGATAGTCCTACATATCGAAAGATCTCATACACTAAATATCCATAACCAGACCTAGGCCTGTGATTATAAGACTTAACAGTTACAAATAGAAGGAATATGCACTGAACAAGGCGAGATACGACGCTAAGAAGAGAGAAGTAGGTGAAAAAACAACGAAGTGAAGAATCTACAGAAAAACACACTGGGATAAGATATATCAGAAAGGAATTAATAGCATTCATTCAACTCAAATACGACAAAGCATATATCGATGGGCAGATTTTTACGTATAACATTGAAACTAAAGAAATTATAAAAACTAACCATATTTTTTATGTTAAATTATTAACAATACTCACATAATGGTAGTGAAATATGGGGTACTTCTAGTATTCTTTCTATTGAAAGAATTTACGACAAATTATGTATTTAGAGTTAGTAAGAACTCTCTCTCTCAATTACATGCCTCAAAGCAATTGGTCACGCATTCTTTCAATGGATCAAAAGAGATATGTTTTTAAGTGTTATAAATTGTAACTGAGAAAAACTGACAGAAACGAAAAGTGTTGGGCTCAAACAATAAGACAATTGAATGTTGTTGGTTTTCGTTACGTGTGGAGAAATCAACACGTTTACAATAAAAATAAATTTCTCAGTTTGGTTTACATTTGACAGATATTGAAAAAAAAAATCTTTCGAAATAATGAAAACACACACAAGTTAAATTATTACAGTTCATTAAAAAGAATTATCCAAATTGGCAATTACTTATCAAGCATTCAGAATTTTAGTTATAAGAAATGTTATACAAACTACGGTTAGGTATTTTAGATTTGGAAATTGAGAGAGGGAGATGGTATACAATCAAGATGGAGCGTTTTTGTAAATCATGTTGCGATACAAAGTTTGAAGATGAATATAATTTTATATTAGAATGTTAATTTTATGTAGAACTCAGAAAAGAATTTATTCCAGTATTTTATTTTACCGCTCCATCAAAAAGAAAAGATTATTTTGTTAATATCATCAGATTCCCTTATTTATTTCCATAAATATTATTATACATATTACGCTAAAAGGAGACCTAAAATACTACCATGGC
Source organism: Anneissia japonica (assembly GCF_011630105.1). NCBI lineage: Eukaryota > Metazoa > Echinodermata > Crinoidea > Comatulida > Comatulidae > Anneissia > Anneissia japonica. Next base: position 462,801 of record NW_022738306.1, read on the forward strand.
ACTTCTTCAACCTTGGGTGTTGCCATGTTCTCTTGCGTATATCCGGATGTGTGAACAAGGTGTTAGTGATCAGGAGCCCAAAGCGAGAACAAAGGTCAAGAAGCAGGTTTCTTTGTGTATTACATTGTCCAAGTCATGGGGTCCGATGACAATGGGCCAGGTCTCTGTGTCTGTTCCAACAGGGGCATTAAAATTACCCAAGAGGAAGAGCCTGTTATTTTCTTGTTGAGAACTATAACCACTCCTTCAGGCTTCACCATTTTTGTTTAGGTCTGCAAGAACATACACTTGCCCTCATCAAAATCTCCCTGTTCAGGTATACGGCATTCGCTTAGGCATACTTTGTCAATGTTGAGACGCTCAAGTGCAGATCGTCTTTCAGCAACTTGTCAAAATGACTGCTTTACACTATCTGTGGGAGTTTTAAACTTGCCATTTAGCGAGGAGCATTTCCATGTCTATCAGGCGGGTTTAAATTATGCTAGGTTTGGGGTGCTAACCCTTCCCAGTATGTGAGTAGGCTGCCCTATTGCGTACTCACGTTCTGCAACTGGAAATACCAGAGAGTGGAGTCAAGGAACACACAAATCATCTCCAGCAGTCCAATCACAGCCGGTCATGGTTGAAAGGACGAGAGGGCTGACCTTATCATGGACTGGTCCAGACAGTTTTGGCCGTTGAAAAACTAGATCCTCTTTCGCCCTAATGAGAACCCTTAGTGTGGGTTATTTCATGGTGTCCCTATCCCTCTAAGTTGAACGATTTAAATACTATTAAGTACTATACCACATTATTTAGTTGGCTTATGCTAGGCTAAACTTATTTTATAAACAAATATAGGTAAAGTATTTTTCCACAATTTGCTTAAATAGTACATTATACAGTACCTATAAAATCTAGAATCCAATAAACGTTCTGCAGGTTGTAAGTATCAAAAAGAGATTGTGATATTCGATCATACAGCAAGTTTAATTTGCGAAAGGCATGAAGAGTAAGAAACAATACAATGTGAGAAAGAAAATAAGACACTAAGTAAGTAGCGCATGTTGCCACGATATAGACCCAAATTAGTAAAATGAACGCCATATCTCAATGGAACTGTAAAAAATATAAACATAACATTATTTCTCAAAACTTATTACGCAATAACATTACGAAATATCATATTATACTTACCAAAGGTCTATCATTTATGTCAGCAAAGAACTTCCAATTGAAGGCATCGTCACTGTAGCTGCATTGGAACTCTGTCACCATGCCCCCACTACCAACGGGCAGCAGTTTAACACCAGTAACGATGGTTACAAAAAAGAGATCAACATATATCCATGGCTGGGGATCATCAGTTAATGGCTCCCATATGTAGCTAGAAAAACTTCCACTCGAGTAGTGAAATGACTCCGTAGGATACTCAGTAATACCTACTGTTTCAATCCCAACCATAGGTACTGGATATTGGACAAAATCAAAAGAATGTTGATCAAAATTGTTGGCAGGACTTTGGAAATAATTATACGAACTCTTGTCAATGTAAATATATAATTTGAAAAATACACCTAAAAGAATATTAGATTGAGTCAAGGAAACAATTTTGCCATTCACCAACAGTTGCATGTAAATAGAATTTCATTAACTGGTTTAAATTTTAATTAAATAACAAGATGAGTTGCATGGCTTTGATTACCGTTTGTTATTTTGTCCCTCTTTTCTAGGTCTATGTATATGTAAGTGTAGAATGAATTAACAAAAAAATTTGAATTGACTAAAAATAAACTAAAAAAAAAAATAAAATTCAAAAGTTCTTTGTGTAGACCTATATTTAAGTTATTAGTTTTCGGTTAGAAATAACTTTTTTCACGCAAATACTAAAGTTCAGACTATCAAATATATGACAAAAATGGTATATGCCTATATATAGTCATGGTGTGCCTATATGGTCATGATTTATGTCATCATGACCATCTAGTACGTCACATGTTTTTTTTTTTAAAACATAATTTGATAGTCTGGACAGGGATTTAGACTACCGTATACCAAAGAGGGCTTACTGTCTTGATTTTGCATGCACGCAATGAAACCAAAAATACTAGAAACACAAGATAAAATTTTCCACAGAATGTAAAAACTTCTGCCAAACTTACATAAACCGTAATGATGAATACACATAAACTGCTTTGCAAACCAAAAGAATAAAATGACGGGACTCTGATTAGTGAAGATGTTTTTATCATTAGCGGAAACAGAAGAGTGTCTCATACTCTTGATTTACTTAGCAAAAGGCTGGACCAAGAATAAACAACCTTGCGTTGACTGGTCTTTTTCGTTAAACCACACCTACCTGCGCAGTGGTAAAATCCTACTTAACGAAGACGACCAGCCGAATAGAAAACTTTTAAATACGTACGCGACAATGGCTGCATATTTAACAGTGATACACACTGCGTAATCAAAATTGCTTTGGCCTGTAGCAGTATGGGTTTTTCTGACCAATCAGCCATGTTTGTTTTGGTCACTCTGGCTACGTTAATTTTCGTTGTCTATTTTACGAACCAGTTGAATGAAAATAATACTCACCAAAAAATTGTAATCAACGAAATGAACCAGTTGAATGAGGCCTTTAATAAAAGAGAAGGTGTCGCATACGTCTGGACAAATTTCCGCCTCATTTTTGCTATGCGAATGATCTATCTTGTGTTTCTAGTATCTTTGATGAAACGTAAAAGTACTACCACCTGATATGGGTCCCCTTATTATAATTCGAATAGTGTACGCAATTAGAACAGTTTTTTTTCTCAGCTGCGCACGTTCGTTACGAACGACATTTATGTATACCGTTTTTTTAAAAGATGTCCTCTAGTTCGTAATAAAGCTATTCGAGATAGGCTTCTGTACCACCGATAGTCGGATATCTTGCCATTTTGCACTGTCTGCATATTTGCAGAAAAGCCATTTCATATTCAATTTAGGTAATTTCGTAATTTAAAAAAAAAACACGATGATCTGTGTCTTAATACAAGATAAGTATATAATTGATCTTTATTTTAGCAATTAAAAGTTTTTATTACATTTTTATAAATTATAATATAGAAAATGTACCTTTAAATTTTTTTTATCTTCGTATTATCCGTAGGCTGATTTTGTATTTTCAGAATTGTTTAGGCATAGGCCTATGTTCTATAACTTTAAGAATGGCTGCATGGGTATATATAATGTCAGACAACATTTTATCATAGCATCAGACCTCACTGAGACACTCCACCTCGTAATTTGTGATTGCACTCAGAGGCCACACCAGGAATTGCCAGGCGGGGTCCGATGTCTCCGCTTGTGGAAGGAGGGGTGGCAAGTCAGTCACCCAATGAAATCGTCAAAACAAAATCATAAGTAGGAGTGGTCAAGCGTCGCTCAAAACATCTCATATTGGTCAGGAGGGCAAATCCCATGGAACCTATGACAATTTATGGATTCAAAGGCTTGTATTCAATTTTAGAGTCTAACATGTAAGAAGTACATACACTTATTTTTCTCCCCGATGAATTGTGTTGTTTCTCGCTAATGGGGTCCAGCTTTCCGCGACGCCTGACTCCAAGTCCCCTATGGCACCATGCACCCTTTATTGCAATTTTTGTTGTTTTAAAAAGAAATAAACATACCCTTTGTTCCTACAACACTATAGCGTAATCCAATGGAGCTAGACCAAGTTAATATTTGGACTCGTAGATTTCGAGCAAGTACAGGATATGGAAATATTGTCCTTACTTTTGTGTTAGAATCACTGTTCCCATTAAAAACCTACAAAGAAAAATACATTTATAAATTAGGTATATTAGGACAAAATAATTAACTTTATTAACGGACGCATCCAAATTGTCTGTCTAATATTTCAAAAGTTTCCTATGGTTTTGCATTGTTTTGTAGCAAAACCAAATCTCAGATAAATATAACTCCGATTTTTTTTTTGAACCAGAGGCGGATCCCCGATTTTAAGTTAGGAGGCTATCAGACGTCTACATGTCTACCCTTGGTGTCCGTGGTCGATAGCGAGAGTTTGCAAGTTCAAATCCCGCCAGAGACTTTGTTTCATACAGCTAAATAATGTAACAATACTTTCCTTGAAAGGCTATGTTTAATACGATTATACCATCTTGTTCCTACTAGAGCACTGTTATTATTATGTATTCATTTGTTTGTATCAAACACTATAGATGTTTTGAATCAGCACGTGGTTCATAAATTAATATTTTTGAGAGGTCATTAATAAAAGTTTTACCAGGCCATTATTTCACAGACATTACAAACATACATGTAAGTTAAAAAAATTGGAAGGGGAGGGGGAGGGGTTTAAGCCTAGCTGTTTAGCCTCTCTTTAAACCCACCTCTGTTAACGTCATTGTTAACTAGAATATACCGTACTAAATATTAAAATGTATGTTGAACATTTTTCTTCCTTGCATAATACAACTCCATATTTCAAGCGCCCTGAGCATCTTACATTAGATGGATTTGTGCGCTATATAAAACTACCCTATTATTATTATTATTATTATTATATATTACAATGAACAAAACAAGTAAACATACTGACAGACTTTACAAGTTTATATAATGCAAAAAATAGATAAGGAACTTCTTGTATTCTATGGTCTTAAAAGTAAAAAAATGCGAAATTATAAGTTCTTATTTATATACATTCCAATATAATACAAAACAATTACAACATTTTCAAATGTTTATGCTTCCTAGAGGGTTTTTTTTTTTTTTTTTTTTTTTTTTTTTTTTTTTAACAAAACAGCATTGTAAATTACAGATATTTCTGAATATTAAATGTTAGAAAATGAAGCTTTTATATTGAGAACCATTCACGACCATGATGAAAACGTCTTCATTTGAAAGATTCATGGTTTGACTTTCGTCATTGCGGTAAACTAATTTAAGGATTTTTCCTGTGTATGATCAAATCTGTGAATATTGATAGAATCTATATACAACTAATTTCTATTACCATGGTTGAAAATAGTGCTTTCTGATTTCGAATAAAACCAAGTATTCTCGGATTAGGAGGTCCAGTGTACATATCTGACTGGTGTGTACTTCTTAAAGAACATTGCATCTTTCAGAAGAGTAAGGGGTTCATTTCAGACCCTATCTTTGTGGAATGTTGTGAACACGAAACTACTAAACGAAATTAAGCACAATGGCGCTGCGATTATAGGTTATTCTCCTGTCACTGTCATCAATATTTACACCAGAGCGGTGTAATTTTATACCAAAGCTACTGTCATACATATAGAAAAAATAATACAATAAATAAATATTAATAAAATGTATGAAAAGAGTAGTCTGACCAATGAGAGGGGAAAAAAAACCCCAATCAAATTAATATAATGGACAGACGGATAGATGGGACATCCAGAAAAATTGACATAAAAATATAAATTTTTGTTACATACCTTAAGTGTGTTAGCCGTTTCTTCATACATGTTTCTGTAAATTACACCGTCGAGACTGTACTGTATTTGGTAAGTTAAAACCCATTCACTATTGGTCGGGTGGCCTTGAGTGATTATACCGAGAAGAAGATGAGGATCGTTGAAACTGATATCTAAATCGACGGATGAGCCTGCTGAGGCTGAATAAGCCCATGCTGTGTCAGAATCCAAGGTTGCCTGATCTACCCCACTCCCGGAAGCACTTACGCTGTCCCCTAAGCCTAGCAACTCATTGTAGCGTCCCCCTAAAACGAATAAAAATAGTATTAGTAGGATAGTTGTCTCAGGATATAACAATGAAAATATATACAAATTTACCTATAAATGACCCACAAAGTTACATAAAATTAATATTGTATAAACATCTATAATCATTCATATCAACATATCGAATAAATTGTGCAAAAATTTAAGAAGTACTATTTTAATTTTTTTTTAAATAACATAGTTATGCATTTTAGTTTGATTTTAATTACTTCCTTAATCTTCGTCCAAATCTTAATCGTCTTGCTATGTACCTCCATTTTACTCATGTTTCCTCATGAATTTCATATTGAAAAAGGAAACACCATGTCTCCGATGTTTGACCAACAAATTTACAAATTAGAAGGTCCAAAAAAGGCCAAAAGAATAATATCTAATTCCAAAGTGATTGATCCATGCTTGGGGTAATACTCTGCTAAACCTCCCCGGCGGACTATCAATCCTTTGATTACAGCTTTATCCCAAGGGCTGGGCGGATTTAGAAAGAGATAATCAGGCTATCCTCCTACTAAACAATTACCAGCCTTTTTATCACTGTGAAATAATCACATAATTATTATATTAAGTAGTAGAGATAAATTGCTTTTAGTAGGTCTAAAGACTATGGAAATATTAACCACATCTGCGTTATATTAATGAGGCAGCCATCATTTTGACCTGAAATTGAAATTAAAAAACATTGTTTGAGCTCTCTTTACAGAAAAGTCCAGGACCCGCCACTGGAAAGGGGTACACATACTCCTCATCGGCTAGGAGAAGCCAAATAATTTTGTCAAAAAAACGGCTCTGATAAAGCATATTTCTGATTTAGATTGCAATTTCTAGGCATTTTGAGGTGCCAATCCATAAACTTTGCTCACCTCATCTCAACCATGATGGGGCTGAGGTGGATATGTATCCCCCACCCCAAACCATATCTCTAGAAATTACTTGACCCGCCCATGGTAAGATGAGTAAAGTAAGGTAAGTAAAGTAAGGTGAGTATTCGGAAAATAAGCTGAGAAAGTTAAGTAAGTAAAGTGTATAAAATAAGTAAATGAGAATTGAGGAAAGTCATTAACCTCCGCAGCCATATATCTCAAAAGCCAGGGATGGTGTGCCAGTCCATTGTATTGGTCTAATGCGAATAAAACGTGTCGACAAAGCCTCAGGAAATTCAACCCACTCATCGTATAATGTTGTCTGAGAACTAAGAGTCGCAGTCTAGATGTAAATAGAAGAAAACAATTAATCAGTGAAGATTATAATCAGGTATATTCAAAAGATCGGCGGTATATTATATTTTGATAAGTTAATAATTATAATATTGTAATAAGAAATAAAACAATTATTATTATAACTAGACTTACTATGTCTGTCTGTACATCTGTACCACAGAACATAGAGCTTTTCCTCAGCCTTGCCATAATGACAAATGATGTTGAAATGGCAACCAAAAAAAAGTAATTAAAGATTTAAAAAACACAAGAAAGACAAAAATACTAAATACTACTAAAAAAAAAAATAAAGTAAGACTTAAAAACAATGAAAACCAATTTCACCACAAACGTGATGTTAGTAAGTAACACTCGAACTATAGCAAAGCGAATGCAATATAGAGACTCCTAACCATTGCGTGCTATATGAGCCGACCCTGTGTAGATCAGTGCATAATTGTAGTTAATAGATTCAGTGGTTGAAAGCGAAAATTGTTCATGCATATCGCAGTAATTTTGCGTTTAACCTAGCTGAGTTAATTTAAACGTTTTATAAAACGCAAATTGGTTTATATAATTAAATCAACTGTCCAATAATTCTGTAAATGGCCCTCACATCAACACCCTACTCCGGATCGTCACTTAAATTTAATAATTTTTTCACTGAACCATGAAAAACTATTCTGTAAAGTTTCATTTATATCATTTGTAAGTCATTAGAGATATTTAGACCTGGGATCTTAGCAGTTTTAATGACCCTGAAATTCACACCCGAATCGCCACTTAGCATTATTAACTACTTCCTTTTAACATGGTTAAAGTTTCCAGAAAGTTTCATTCAGATCAGTTGATCAGATTTTAGGATAGCTGGTCTGAAATATGTATCGTTACATGGCCCTCGTCCACACCCAACTCCGGATCTTCACCAAAATGTTATCATTTCTTAGCGGACCATGACGAACTATTTTGTAAAGTTTTATTTTAATTCATTGGTTAGGTATTGAGATATTTAGGTCTGGGACATTAGCACTTAAAATGAACTCAAACTTTACACTTGACTGTATCGTCACCAACGTTTAATAATTTCTTCCTTGTAACTTTGTTACTTTCTCCAAAGTTTCATTCAATTCATTCTATCCGTTTTTGAAACATCTAATTTCAGATGTTTTCATTTGGTCTCATATCCACACCCTATACCGGATCGTCACAAAAAAAAAAAAATTTACTTACATGACCTTGACAAATTATTATAGACCTTGACAAACTATTATGAAGTTTCACCCATTAATAAGTTTTTAGAGATATTTAGGTCGTCAGAAATTAAAATTTCCCTAACATTTACACTCTCAATTGGATCGTCACCAACACATAATAATTTCTTCCTTGTAACTTGGTTAAGCTTTCTCGAAAGTTTCATTCAGATCAATTGATCAGTTTTTAATAGTCCTCATACTCATACCCTAATCCGGATCGTCATAAAAATTCTATCATTTCCTTTACTTGACAAACTATTATAAGTTTCATTTAACCCATTAATAAATTTTTTAAGATATTTAGGTCGTCATAAGTTAAAATGTCCCTAACATTTACACCCTAAATTGAATCGTCACCAAAACATAATACTTTCTTCATTGTAACTTGGTTAAACTTTCCCGAAAGTTTCTTTCAGTTCAGTTGATCCGTTTTTGAAATATCTGGTCTTGAACGTTTTCCTTTTAATGGTCCTGATATCAATACTCTACTCCGGATCGTCACAAAAATGTTATAAATTTCATTTAGATCCATTGAAAAGTTTTTGGAGATATTTAAGTATAGGACGTTGGAACTTTAAATGACCCTCAAAATTCAAACAAAAAAAATGGATTAGATTGGATTGATTTATTCGATGTAAACACATAGCAGAGCCCACGAAAGTCTAGAAGAAGACTTTTTTTTTCCAGTTGGATCCTTAATTTATTTTAATATTTTGAATAACTTTATACTTATATTTTATGATTTTATACATTTTAAGTGAATTTTCTTACTAAAACAGTTTCACTGCGCATATTCTATAATTCTAATCCTATTATTTGTACAGGTTAGTTTATATTTGAGGCAAAATTTTCTTAAAACGTGGTTCTCATACACCTAAATTTAAATGCTCACATCTGCAGATCTACTTATCCTAGGGAAGCCATTCAAAGACTAAATTAAATCTTATAATGTGATCTACCGAATATAATATAAACTTTTTTGGTTTTCTAACCATGAGACTAATTTTGTGGTGAGACCCACCAAAATATAATATAAACTTTTTGATTTTCTAACCATGAGACTAATGTTGTTGTGAGACCTCACATTTTCTTTGTGAACCTTTTCACAAAGGTGAAGTATTTCTGATAGTGCCTTTTTGTATAAATTGTTATTGTTAATCTGTTTAGCCATTTTGGCCCTGCACATTTCAATATGTTTGCAGTACCGAAATGGCATATTAAGAATAACAAAATATTATCTTTAAAAAAAATATATTTGGTGCAAGCATATAAAAATATAGTTGAATATTGATGTTGCAGTGTATTTTTAAGCTACTCCATTTTAAGATAAAATATTCATAATATAACCATAGTGTGATTCTCAATGATTACCCATAAGGCTCCATCACTTGGTCGTCGTATGTTACGCCACTTGTTGCCATCAAGACTATAAGCGATTGAGAACTCCTGCAGTGCGTTGTTTTTATCGTTGAGGTCTTTCTGAATAGCCACGCCTGTCACAGTTTTTAATTCTAATAGATCAACTTGTATCCATTGGCTCACATCATCAGAACTTGGTGTCCAAACTGTACCGCTATTTCTTCTCGCCGGCTGACTATTTGATGATGCAGTAATTTGAGAGTCTAATATTCTCTCATCTTCCATCCCAAAAGGGTCTCTGCAGAGTTCAAAGGCTGCAGAAAGGGAAATATACTTTTATATATGGCTAGTCCGAACCTCTGTTCTCAATTAAAATTTATAGTGTGGTCTTTTTTTACGTGTATGTATGTGAGTCTGTGCTGTGTTTTCAGTGGTAACACCAGCCATTTACACAGTTAATTCTATTTTTTTTTATTGAAATACATGCTGAAAAGTAGACTGTAGAATAGACGTAGGCTATTGCGACTTCGTGACAAATATCTAATGGAAAAAGTCAGTAAAGGAAGGGCAGATGTGTTTAGAAAAAGTTGGAAGAAAGAAGGGCAGTGGTTAACAGCATATACTTAAGTCATGTTATGTTGTACACATGATTTTCTAAAGACACAGAAAGGGTGTTTGATTGAAAACTGTGGAACGGTTAATGAAATACAGATTTATGAATATTTAAAGACTGGTGGAATGAGTGATTTATTGTTAAACCAATGAAATTTTACCAACTTTTTATTTAGTTTTATATTTGTATTTGTCGATTTGTGTTGTCTTTTGTTCATTGGATGCACCGAATATTCGATACATTCACATGAACAAAATACAATAATTTTTTATTTGTAGTTTTATATGTTTCTGATGTTTTGTTTAAAACTGTTAACTTGGATGCACTAAGTACTCAAGTGCCACTGTCACAATCGTGATTTCAATAAATTGCATTAAAGGTGGAAAAATGTGTTTACGCACTTTTTCTTCAGGTTTTGTAATATTTATAAATCTGTATCCCGTAACTGTTTACTAGCATCCCTTTTTTGTCTTTTAAAAAACAGTTTTACAAGATATTAAACATATTTTCCCTCCAGAGCCTGACTTTAAAAACCAGATGAGAATTTATATAGTTAGGTGCTGTATGTAGGTTTACTTACCTTTTCGTCCAATAAGGTCAAACTTTAAACCAATACCAGCTTCACTATATGCATAAACATTAATTAGGAGGTACCGTGTTACAACAGGTGCTTGGAACATGTGCGTTACTGGTGTTACCGCATCTTCGTTACCTTCAAACAGCTTCAAAGAGGATTTCATAAAAATTTGAATAATCAACAATCATAAAGTATAAAACACTAAACGGAAAACTTGGCAGTTTGACTAAGGTTGCATTAATATAGGTAAAAGGAAATCTATATGGCGTCAATCAGAATACATCTCAAATCTTAAACAACTTAGAGTAGAAAATACAATTGTAATATTGTTTTATCAAAGTTTTATTTTAAGTAGTTTATTTTAGCACTGTATGTTTTATAGCATTCATATCGAAATTGAAAATGACAGACCGTGGAAAATTGAAGAGTGTATTATTGAGTCCGACTTGGTGTCATCCGGGAAATCAAGTTATGATAAGTGCGTTAATAAGAATGTTCAATAAATTATGAAGGACCACCATCCACCCTTGTTATATAATTGTTACATGTTAGATAAATCTGATTTAAGACTAAACGTTGACTACACTTCTAAAGGTACACCTTTGTATTGCAAGAAATATAATATTAGGAATATTGATGAAGTTCAGAATCAGACACAAGAGAAAACACTGTTTTTGTGTATTATGTAGGTTCCTCACACTCAATTTCACTGTTTCCTTCTCACACGTACATATAACTCGGCTTGGAACAAGAAAATTGAAAAGGTTTTGCAGTCCTACAAATTCAAGACAATGGCGCGATATAATTGAATCATGCAAAGTGTGAAAATTAGATAAACTTGGGGTGCTGTAGTTTTCCACAGCTTTCGTCCTGTTGCGTAAAAGCTTTATAATAATAGGTCCATGATTATATTGTAAGCGCAGGCAGTAAGACAAACAATACTAGATGATTTTAACATTAACAACAATGTGCAATGTTAGTAAATCATATAGTATTGTAAGAGCAGACAGTGAGACATATAATACTAGATGAGTTACTAACATTGCGCATTCCAATACACCAATGAGTAATGCACCTATTAATATTCATGTATGTCTAACTAGCTGGTTACCTGAAAGAATAGGTTGATATTTGAAAATGCGATTAGAAAGCAAACTATTTTAGAATTATCAGTTAATATTATTCTGGTTTCATTTTTAAACGAAAGCAGGCCATGAACTTACCTCGTGACGAGGAATAACGGTGTGGATAAAGTCTTGGCCACTAAATTTAATATCAAATGAAGTTACCCACTTATTATCACTTCCACGGACCACAATTCCAAGTATAGTGTAATGGGCCTTTAAGTCAACCTACAAAAAAGTAGAGTGTACATCTAAATAAATGATTATCAAGCCAATTTTAATGTGTGGTAAAAAGCAGAAAGCCCAACAAAATCAATTAAAACATTAAATGAACCTTTCTGCTAAGCTCCGCTCCTTGGATATTGTTGTTAAGGTCTCACAAACAATATCGTAAATGTGCTTAAACACGTGAGTTTGTTAAAAAAACACGTGTGTTTATTGGACATGTACACGCGCGTCGTCCTGGCACATAAAATAATGACCAGCAAATTTAAGGGTCTATGTAAAATCCAAAGCATTTTACACTAGTGAAATACTTGACAGGGTCGGATCCAGGATTATGCAAACAGAGGGTGGGGCACAGTCGTTTGAGAATAGACAAGTAAGTAGCACATAACATTGATATGCATTGAATTTTTAACAATTTTGTGGAAAAACTGGGAGGGGGCACGTGCCCTACTGGATCCGCCCCTGAACTTGGTAGGTTATTGAGGAGTGGCCCCAAACTGACATACCTATCTCCATCGTTGTAGTCTTTACAACACGGTGCAGTGTATTTTTTTTTACACTTCAGAATATCCCCAACAATATCTGAATTGGATAAGCCCAATAATACTTAAATCCACCTTGTTTTTCTTCTACCTCAACTTCTCTATATTCTCCTTCCCCATTGGCAATGGCCTTATGTTTTTAGTTTAGTAATGTCGGACATTTTCTGCAATAAGCAGCTGCAGGAAGTACATATCCATGGTTATTGTTATGATGACGTTTCATCTCGCAGGCATTCACACGATGTCACGTGTCAAATATCTTTTGGCTGAGCATTATTATTTCGCTTCTCAAAAACTAGAAACTATCCAAGCTCAAAAATTCACCTAAAAGCAAACCATTTAGTAAAAGACCTTGCGCATAAAATTGAAAATGTACATGCGTACGGTAAAACTTTCCCATTGGAAATCAGGAGCATTATGGGAATAAACATGTGCATACTCTACCAGACTGTTATCAGTTGAAACAATATTTGAAAATTGTCTAAGGAAGTAGAGCATTGCCAGAATCTCAACATGACCAGATACGCCAAACTGTTTAGTGTTCTGACGCAATTTTACATCCGGCAATTACTTGTTCATTGTGGAAGACTGAATTATGACAAGTGTATACCAAAATTATGTGATTAAAAACGGAGCATTTGCATTTGTGGGCTATAGCTAAACGCTAAGATTGCATTGCATGAATGAATTGCCTGCCTCTCCACTTAATTTATTGTATATATGATTTGAATGATATTGATATTATTTTCTAATTCTTAATTCAGAACCATTAAACAACTAAAACTTTAAACAAATCCATGAAATACCGAGGATCGTACCTTAATATTTTCATACTGTGCCGACGTGGCCGACATCCAACCAGAGTCTAAACTGTAAGTACCCGAGCTGCAAGTAAACACGGCATTTGACATACTGATCTTTGACCGCCCAAAACCTGTGTCCAAAGAAAAAGGTTTTTTAATATTTAATACAGGTAGGATAAAAATAAACATAAGATATAACAAAAAGTTGGTTGGCAGCATAAATAAATTGTTTCAAAAGTAATATTTAAGAACTGAACCTTAGAGGTAATTAAAAAATTAAACTATTAAATATAACTTATTTAACAGAGCGATAACACATGTAATGAAGGAAGACTTTACCATTGTTTATTGCATACACATTTGTCAGTGTCTTGCTATTATAGGAAAGAGATTCCAAATAGATGTCCTGGCCAGGATCAAGATGGATAGGAGTATCCCCAATGGTCAAATTAACATTGATATCTGTACCTGTTATAAATTTTATGAAAAAAAGAAAGAATTACACAGGAGAGTTTCGTCTACGGTCAACAAACAGACCCGACGCGACAACCAATATCGCGTCACGCTAAGTCTGCTTCATACCACCACATTATCACATTGAGAGATGGACTATCATACTGAAAATAATCCATCACATTGACAGGTGGACCATAACATTGACAGGTGGATCATCATTGATCAATAAACCATCAAAGGAACAGGTGGATAGATAGACCATCACATTAACAGGTAGACCACCACATTGACAGTGGACTATCACGTTGAGAGATGGACTATCATACTCTGATAGACCATCACATTGACAGGTGGAAAATCACAATAGGATACGACTCATCATACTGACAAACAAACCATCACATTGAGAGATGGACTATCATACTGATAAACTATCGTATTGACAGGTGGACCGTCACAATGGAAGATGGACTATCATACTGATAGATAGACTATCACATTGACAGGTGGACCATCTCACTGTGAGATGGACCATCATACTGGTAAATAGTATATTTAAATATAAAAATAATGTAAAGCGCATAGAGGTTAGTCTACAATATGCGCTATATAAGTCGACAATAATTATATTATTATTATTAGACCATGATATTGCCAGGTGGACCAACATGCTGTGAGATGGACCATCATATTAATAAAATAAGTATCCTATGCTAATAAATGGACGTCTGTATGGAACATAAATATTGCAGCTTACACAAAACAAACAAATAATGAATAGCTTACCAGTTGCTGTCTTCCACAGAATGGTGGCAGCTTGATTGATTGATGTAGGTGCGACATTGTATGTTGGATTTCTCATTTCAGTCGCCGAACTATTCACAAATGCTAGGCCAGTAATATTATCTTGTATCATTATGGTTATCTAATAAACAATATAAAACAATAACAATAGTTTAAACGAACAATAGTTTAAACGAACACCTGAAATAATAGAAAGGACAGAACAAGTAGAGAGTGCATTGAATTTAAGATGTATGACGACAAAAAATATAAAACCATTGAAGTTAACATGGTTTTTTGAGACATGCAGATTACTAATATTTAACAGAAAATGACATTCGAAAACGTAAAGATTTAGAAAGGATGATCATGAGATTAAAAGCACAGTGGCGGATCAATGAATTAGGAATAGAGGGCGCCGGGGGAGTAAATTTTAAAAATCGAGGGCCTATATCATTCTAACCCCAACATATTTGTGGCTGAGGTATGAAATATTATGTCTATGGCACTTCAAGATGGCAGGAAATGGCATTCTCAGACTAAAGATTTGAATATAATTTTCCTTTTCCCTTATTTTTTTTAAAATTTAAGACTTACGGGAGAGAAGGGGAGTACCGGTTGTCCCGCCCTGCATTAGACTTTAAAGCCCATAGTTTGAAAACGCGATTTTTTTTTGGTCAAATATACAAATATCATCATCAGATAAAATGTTATTTTATCTGATGATTTAAACCCAATGTTCACAATATGGACAGTGGTGACTCCCAAAAAAATTGCAGACAGGGCGTCCGACATGTCCGATGGGGGTCCGAGTCAAAGGGCCAACTAGACCATCGGTCAGGATCCAGCATGAAAGTCCCTTCAGGGTTTGTGAAAAGAGTTTTTATGGCCTAGTATGGTCCAATGTGTGCTTTTAGACCACAATTAGCAACGTTATAAAATTAAATAACGTTATTTGGATAGAAAAACTATTATTTTTTGTCAAATGACCACGTCACGGCGTCATACTACTCTGGGGGACAGGACTGTACGACGCAGGGTTGGAAAAATTCCCCTGCAAATCCCCCCCCCCCCATTATAAATTCATTATAAACACAAATGACACATAATAAATGTGTGGATGAAAAGAATTTCTAAGGGTTATTTAAAAGTGCTTTCAAGAAAGTCAAATTTGACGTCATTGTAGGAAAATATGGGTTATCAAGTTTCTGTAGCATGAAGTGGATGGCATTGTGATACTTCCCCATATGGGACGCTAGTACATCACAGGTTACTCCTAGCAACTTTGCTGGTGTGTAAGCAATGAATATGTAGAAAGAATATCAAGAAAATATATTACACATACAAAAGTAGTCCATCGACTAATGTCGTTGAATGCAGTCAATTTGACAGTGTATGTGCCTGTTGTGTTCCAGCTGTACGAAATGTTGCGTTCACTGGTAAGAAGTTTATCTCCATTTCCGTAGTCAAATTCATACATAGCCTCTACTTTTCCAATATGGTCTGGTACATAGAGGTAAACTACACCAAGCTTTTGAGCTAAAGATAATGATACGGTAGAATTTAATTCAAAGACTAGATGCTGTTGCTTTTGGTAATGCTTCCCCCCCCCCCAAACACACACCCGACCCCAACCTCACCACACACACACACACAACGATTTTCACCCCACTTTCACAGGCATACATATATACAGT
>NW_022738307.1:0-864 GCF_011630105.1 Anneissia japonica
GATAACTATAACATTACTGTAATAATAATAATAATAATAATAATAATAACAACAATAGTGATAATAATAATAATAATAATAATAATAATAATAATAATAATAATAAATTATTATCGTTAGGCTATAATAATAATAATAATAATAATAATAATAATAATAATAATAATTATTATTATTATACTGTTTACTTGTGTCTTTATTCATATTTGGTATTATTATATATTTCAATAATACTTCCTATAACATCTAGTGAAGCAACCTGAAAATTGGTGGATGGTGGATCTAGGAAAATCCTACAGGGTTAAAGAAGTGAAAATTTACAATCGAGCAGGTATGTGTTCACGACCACATTATAGGATGTTTCCATATACAATTTGCTAGCAATATCATTGAAGTTCATTATTAACCATTGACACCGGTTCAATTCCATCCGCTGCTCCGCTTTGTGTTTCATTTGTAGGGCTGCAATGCAATAACAAGCGCACATATTCTAAGAGACAATTGGCCCATACCACACGGCTCATCCCTTTAAAGAACGGATATCAGTCATTCAGAAAAACCCCACTGGAAATAAGTCGTCGAACTCTCATTAGTTATCATTTATGTTCACACTGTAGGCCTATATAGAATTCAATCCACATAATGTATGAGAACTTGGACAAAGTACCACGTTTTTTATAATTTTTATGGAAAAAAGTATTTATATATATATATATATAAAAAAAGAACAATTGCTTATGTGATGATCGTTAGTTAGTAGATTTTAACATCTCCATTCACAACAATGGTACAAATTGTTACGAGATTTTTGGGCAGTATTTATTGACAGACACTGTGCAGATTCGATATATATTTATATCGTTT
>NW_022738308.1:0-1045 GCF_011630105.1 Anneissia japonica
CAATGGTTGGATCTCGGTGAGATACAAATTTGATAAGCAATAGCTAAAAAGTAAACGTAAAAAGAGTGTACGGAATTAGTTGCTTTGATCGACAATGACCCATTTGGTTAAGGCGTCACTGCATAGACAGCAGAAGCTTCCGGGCTCGAATCTCGGTTCAGGAAACTTTTTTCACACTCGTAGATTCCATATCTTGAACGTACAAAATGTATATAGATTTTATAGCATTACCAAAAAAAGTTTAGAGTTTATCTTTATTATATTATTATTTATTTTTTTAAAGTGTATCTTCGGAAATCCCGTCTTGGTGTCAAATGCTTATAAGAAGAAGGTGTATCATATCTCTGTTAATTTCCATGCATCAAGGATTAGTGCTGTCCATGTTTGCATTCCCAACAAAGCCTCAATAATCTGGTTCGAATCGCGGTTGGGCGGGAAACTTCTTTCACACTCGCAGTTTCCTCTTCTCTAATAAGCCTACATACGTAATTTATATATAATTATAGCTTTACCACAAGATAGTTTAGAGTTATTTATTTTTTAAAAGTCTCTCTTCAGAGATCCTGTCTTGTCGTCTAATTATTATATGAACAGGGACTATTATGCTTTTTTAACAAAATATATATATTCTGAGTACGAAAATATAAAAAAAATTACTATATTTCCTAAATTTTGCAAACCAGATGTTTAATAACTTAAGAGTTGAACTTCTGTTCAATATAAAGCACTCCGACCCCCCCCCCCCTCCTTTTTTTAAGTCCAAGAAGGCATGGTAAAACTATAAGGATTGAATAATAATGATTTAATAATTGTGAGCGCAAGAAAAAAAATTAACATTGAATATGAGGTTTTAATAATACCAATGAATGGGTGACACACTGAAATAATTTCAATGTAATATTCAGAATACAAATTATTAATCTATTTTGTTTAACTGTCTCGCTACACAGAGCATAGGAACTTTCCAATATATTTAAATACCCCTCCGCGACGACAATATATATAGGCCTAGGCCTCAGAAACGAAATTGTTTTTCTGTGAAACA
>NW_022738309.1:0-2274 GCF_011630105.1 Anneissia japonica
TCCGCATTTTTTCCGCCAACATCAAATTCAATTGAGTTAAAGGAAAGGTGGAGATGCAATCCCAGCGGCTACCAGAGACCACAGATTTTAAATAACTTGGGAGTACTCTGCAAAGTGATGGAGAGATAGATGTTGAAATAAACAGGAGGATACAAAGCGGATAGAAAAACTGGAAAAAGGTGTCCGGGGTATTGCGCGATAAGAGAATACCATCAAGAGTGAAAGAAAAAATCTACAAGATGGTTGTGCAACCAGCCATGCTATGTGCCATGGAAACCAGCAATACTATATACCATGGAAATCAGCAATGCTATATGCCATGGAAACCAGCCATGCTATGTGCCATGGAAACACTACTGCTGGCTAGCCGGATGCCAGAAAACTCGAAGTGATAGAGGTGAAGTGAAGATAATGTAGATGGGCTTGTGGATACACAAGAAGAGACGATGTGAGAAATGATGACATCCGGGTGAGGCTCCAGGTATACGTGAAATATCAGTGTGTTGGGTAGAATGTCCTGTGTCAGGCGGTTTGGCCATGTGAAGAGGGAAAACTCAAGCTATGTGGGAAGACGAATGTTATGAAACTTTCGGAAAAAAGAAAAAGAGGGAGGCCGAATCTGAGATGGTTAGTACTGTGTAAATAGTGACATGAGGGCTATCGGAGCTACAGAGGATGAGATCCTTGATAGAGAAAGCTGCAAAAGGAAAATGTCTGCCACAACCACCCCACCAAGTGGGAGCAGGTAGAAAAAGAAGATTAAATTGTAGGCTTCGGCGCGAGGTTCTTCCGCAATGAAAAGAGTCACTGATGGGGAATAATGAGCTACCAATGCATTGCTGTCAGAAACCACTAGTTCTCTGGAGAGAGTGAATGTAGTAAATGTTGCAGTTACCTCGTCAATCTATACGAATATTCCACCGGATAAATCAGTTAGGGTGATTAATCAAAAGTTCAATTCTAAAGCAGTTCTTTTGGATTTATGTGATCGATTGAAGCACCTCTCACCGATTTTCAGCATTGCATTGTAAATCCTGTGTCTTAGTGTAACTCTACTTCGACTGTCGATAGTGTTACATGTAGGCCTATTTTAAGGTTTATATAATCGGATAATAAATATTGTTGTCGCTCTATTCAAATTATACTTAATGTTTGTCTAGAATGCGTCTATGGCTTATATAAAATTGATTCCGATTTTCTATGAAAAATAAAATAAGAACAACTTGCGTGTTAATTTTTGCTTTTCATCGGTTGATTTATTAAACATAAACAATTATTTATAAATAATTTATTTTCTGTTTATATTAAAATAATACTTTCAACTCTAAAGCATTAATTTCCATAAGTGGTTCAGTATTGATTAAAAAAAAAACAAAAAAAAAACCGAAACCTATTGAAGACATAACATACATCAATTCCTTACAATATTGACAATACATTCTGCATTGGAGAGAGTATGCATTTTACGTGTCCGTAAATAATACCGTATACAGCTTGAAGGAGTATCGATTTCTATTGTAGTGCAGTGTTTCTACTTTTTTAATTCTACTATCGAAATGGTTTCATTATCTTGGGTGTCTATAAAACGAAGACCGAAGACCAAAGACCAAAAAATGAAGACCCCTATTTTTTCTCTTTTATTTTGATAATAATACACCAGACTGTCACAAAATCAGAGTTCGAAATCAACACAGAACCATTGCGTGTAAAAACGCCATATGTATTACTTCGAACTCACCAAGGAGCTGAACATACATGCCCGTGTCTGTCGTTCGCTCATCTTCTTGCTTTTTCAGATGATCATTTTACAGTTTAAGGAGCGCAGAGATGGCCATTAATAAATTAGTATTCTCGTCGTCATCTTTGTCGTAATAATGAAAATCTAGGGCTAGGCCTATACCTGCTTCTTCTAAGCATATGCGTAGTAAAAGGTGGTTCATGACGACCGGGTTCATGACGATCCCAGGAGTAAAGGGTTTCGTAACAACCATCATGCGTGCGGATTTCTGGTCAGGGAGTCAACGTATCGTGTAGACGCGCGGCTGAAGATCATTGGCGTTTTCTAAGCAAACGGCCGTGTAAACATGGCTATAGTAAAGGTCAGTGACGCTATTATCGGGTCAAGTGTAACTCTTTAACGATTTTATTTTTAGTTGAGATGAAAAAAAGATATATCTGGCAGGATTCGAATATACAGCCTCAAGCTTCTAGGCGAGTGTCATACCGCCAGATTTACAAGTCAATTCAAGATAGCTTGTTATTAATACTGTTTAA
>NW_022738310.1:0-927 GCF_011630105.1 Anneissia japonica
AATTATTATTATTACTATTATTATTATTATTATTATTGTTGTTGTTGTTGCGATGAAAACACAAACAATATGGTGGATAAACGAATATTAGACCTACATGTAAATATTTTTTTATACCCCCCAGCCCCCTCTGGCGCCACCACTGTGCCCAACCACAACAATTAAATTCTAAAATAGGACGAACTAAAGACTTTATAATATTAAAAACGTCCTTGTCATTATAAATGAATGTTCTTTTTATAAGACCTACCATTCTGTTAGCGTTAGAAACTGAAATACTCATATGCTCATCAAATTTCAAATTACCATCAAAATGCACACCAAGATCTTTTTCTAATAAAGTTTCTTCTATGTTAACTCGTGACTCATTATCTTGTACTAAATAATCACATTTCATGTTCCTTCTTCCAACATACAGAATCTTACATTTCTTCGGATTAAAAGGTAATTGCCATGTATGGGACCATTCAAACATATTATCCAGTGAAACCTGCAAATTACGTCTAGATTTACCATAATCAAATACTGTACTTTGGTGTCATCTGCAAATATTTTCACTTCTGACATTGCAACTTCCGGTAAATCATTAATAAAAATAAAAAATAATAACGGGCCAAATACACTCCCTTGGGGTACCACACTATAACATCTGACCAACCAGAAAATGTCCCATTTACCACAACCCTTTGACGTCTTCCATTTAAAAAATTCTGTATCCAACGATAAATTTTTCCTGTGATACCATAAGCTTAAAGTCCCATTCCCGGCAAAATTTCACTAAAAATGACTTTTTTTTAGAAAATATGCATTTGCATTACTCCAATTATTATAAATCATGGAAAAATATTGGCATGAATTTTAGCTTTACGCAAAAGAATAAAAAAAATGAGAAATACAGACTATTTCTCATAAAATATTACCATTTTC
>NW_022738311.1:0-707 GCF_011630105.1 Anneissia japonica
GGCTTATTTCACCTTTGCAAATTTGCTTTTCTTATGATCTATTTTGTCCTTCTTGTTAACACGTTGTATAAATTGCATCCAAATTCAATCAAGTTGTTTTCACACATACTGAATATTCAGTACATTTTTATGTCAGGTAGGGGAAAATTATTACACCTATAATTATTGTTATAGTTATTAATATTAATAATGATAATGATTTTATTAAAATAATATTATTAAAGTCACTCTGACCATAATGTCATAGTTAATTAGATTTTAATTGGGGTTTTTGACTTAAGTTCTGCGAACTTACAGTATATTAAAAAGTCCATGCACACTTGCATCACCATCTAATGTAATTAAGTAATGTAATTTAAGCATTTTCTTTAGTTTATCAAATTACAGCCTAATAAGCAATATTTTATATTAAATTTTAAACATGTTTTCTTAATACGTTGCACTCTTATACTCTAATCCTTTATATTATCATCTATTATCACATCAGATGGTGTAATGCATACTCCAGGTGCTGGGGTGGGCACGATCGTGTGGGGATTCGGTGTTTCGGTGCTGCTTGTGTCGTCATCAGGAATTGTTCCTGATGATGGCATGATTGGTGTTGTGTCCCTGGGTCCCTGTATGGAGGCGTGTGTTTCGATACCTTGAATGTGTATTATGCTATCTTATCTGTGATTAATCAGTGGAACTTTTGGTTTTATTACATT
>NW_022738312.1:0-637 GCF_011630105.1 Anneissia japonica
TCGATACTATTTTCTTCAGAACCACGCCCAAGAATTAGGCCTACGTTAAAATTAGGTGGGGTGCATCTGATATCAATTATCCACAATAGGAACAATTGGTATTGTTGAGTGACAGACTTCAGTCCTTCATATTTGTTCGACCATTGGGGGATATGTTTGAAACCCGTCAGTGACAAGGATGCATCCAATGACGTGATTCACCAGTGACATGTCGTTCCTTTTCAAATATTTACTTTAATAATACTAATTACTCATAATAATGATAATAAAGGTGATAACAACAACAATATTAATAGTAATATTTATTTTAACAATACTAATAGAAATAATATGGTAATAATAACGATATTTAAATATCTATTTTAATAATACTAATTAATGATAATAACATTGAAAGTGATAATATCAATAATAAAAGCAATAATAAATTAAAGATAACGTTTATTTTTATAATAATAATAGTAATACTAATTAGTAATAATAATAATAATTATGATACTTATAATACTAGGCCTACTTAGTAATAATAGGGTAATAATATCGATAATAAAGGTGACAACAACAACGACAACAATAATAATAATAATATTAATAATAATAATATGAGAAAAATACCAATAAAACACCAATAACAATA
>NW_022738313.1:0-673 GCF_011630105.1 Anneissia japonica
ATTGTCCTGCCGGAAAACGATTTTCATAATTTATTTCAATTTCGGTGGGGGCAGGGGAGCACGCCCCCACTTTTCAAAGTACTGGGGACATTATATCAATTGCAACCTCACTTTTCACCAATCTTCTATAGTTCAAACCCCACTTTTCAAAACGAGTTGAAAGAATAACAATTGCGAATGACTGTCGAATTTTGTCTGTTCTCTTTTGCTCTATTCCAAGTGTGGTGTGTATTTCCAGACTAAAACCGAGTAAAATCGCAATTGTTTGTACATTTCGTGACAATCTAAGTCTTACGGTCGGCAACCCATGGGTCGTGACCCAAGTATGGATCTTGAGTGAATTTTGGAGGGCCGTCGGATCGCAACTCTCTCAAAAAAATTATACAGAAAGTCTTGAGTTTTGAAATAAAAGGAATCATGGAAAAGAAATCATGGAATCAAAACATGACAAAGGTGCTAGTAACCAATTTTTCAGAATTAACATGGTCAGATTAAAACGATGTCAATCAACAAATCATGAAAATAAAATTCAGAAGCTGATTCACTGAAAATAGTACTCTGCCAAAGTCGTGAAAAAAGGTCGTCAAACGGTTTAAAAAAAATTGTCATGCAAAATAAAAGTCAATTGACGAAGCTAAGATGTAGCATTACAAATTAAAATAGTTAAAATACG
>NW_022738314.1:0-1086 GCF_011630105.1 Anneissia japonica
GGAAATATAAAGTGAAAATAAAAAGGCAAATTACCACCAGTAAATACTAGTCCTAGTTAAATTACCTGCACCTAAATAGTTTATCTACATAAATAAACCACATAAATCATGATGATGAGCTGCAAATATGCAATAAACAAACATTATATAGTACTACAGTAACTTACTTTAAAAAGTTTACAAGGGATTAAAAATTAAAACAATAGGTCTAGTGCGGTAATAATAATAATAAAACATATAGTAGTATCATTTTACTGCAGGGGGAATTTAGAGTCAAAATAAGAAACAAGATTTATAAACTCTACTAAATTTCTCATCTGAGTCTTTCCTCTTAGTGGAATAATTTATGTTCAATTGTGGTTCACACTCCCTAAGGGACATTCTTAACTGGCTTTCTAAATCAAATGATAGACAAGGCACCTGAAACACAATAGCAATCAAGTTTGATAGTCTAAAGGAATAAACAGTACTGAAGTTTTATAAATTTTTAATATTTCTGGGAACTTGCCATGTATTCCTTTAAGGCTATATTTAAAATAAAAAGTTTTTCCTGTATTCTTTCCCAACCTTTTTGGATGATTTCGCAAGAAAAAACACCTAAAAATATTTGGCACAAAATCAAACCAATGCGATTCCCACCTCTGTTTACTGTAACAAATAAAGTGTCTCATTTCATGTTTCTTATGAGAAATATATTATTTTTTAAATTTGGCCTCAACTGCATACCCAAGATATTAATCAAATGTAAGCATGGAACATGAACAGAGCTCATTCATCAAGACATTAGGTGACAACGACAGTTTCATTTATGAAAATCAATTGACTTGCAATGGCATCAATCAAAATGCCTTATTATTCACGTTATATTTGGCTGAATAACATGTTGCCTCTACTAAATGCCCTACAACTTGGGACAGTGAACAGATTAAAACAATAATTCCTACTACTATAAATAATAATAAAATAATATTACTTGTTACTGGTCTGAAAGATGTAATTTTGTGCAAACTATTCTTTGTGTTCACACCAAACTCGGGGAATAGCCTACATACGGTAACACAAACCGCAATTTCTTTGTGCCACTGT
>NW_022738315.1:0-729 GCF_011630105.1 Anneissia japonica
AAATCTCTCAGGTTGGTAACTATGCTAGAGTAAAAAATATAAGGGCCTGTTATTGGCAAATTCGCGGTGAATTAAGTTATAGTTAGGTAACACAAACTGGCGTTAAAACAAACCTATGAAAACTTTAATAAATACTTTATCTAAACATTCTAAATTCGCATCTGAATGTTATTGTCGCAGTACTTGAAGCAATAAATCAATGTTGCTATCAGAATTATCTTCTTCATTCTCATATACAACCTAACTCTAGAGTAACTTCGAAGAAGTCTCTGGCACAACGCTGGCTTGAAATTGGAGGTGCCATCGGACCGAAAGATCACATCGAGTTCTACATAAAGAACACTGCAGCACCTAGGCCTATACAATTCAAGTAGGCAATAATAAATAAATTAAAGTACAGTATTTAATTTATATTCCAAAGAGATAGATCCTCCACCAGGATGGAACATATGCAAACACACACAATATATGGTACAAACTTGCATTGAACTGTCCTCATAAAGCATAAATGAGGATAAACTTCATATAAAATAATATAATATTTCATCCGAACAATTTAAATTATTAAATGTAACTGTTATCTTTTAAATAAACTCTCGGCGTCCAATCGGCTAAAGGGGTCCGGGTAACAGGCCAAGATTAAGCGTTTAGTACAAGTACAAACTGTACTGGATCTGTTCTGAACATGCTTTATCTGATAACTTTGGATGTTGTTGCTATGTGTTCACG
>NW_022738316.1:0-382 GCF_011630105.1 Anneissia japonica
TAGGGTTAGAGTTAGAGTTAGGGTTAGGGTTAGGCAAAGTGAGATAGGCTGAAACATAGACTATTACATTGAAAGTTTGAAGTTTTTCGGAAAAGTACTAGAAATATGGCGGAAAGTCAAAAATTTGCACTAAGTGCTCAACTCGGCGAGATAAGCACTTTTGTGCAAAAAGTGACAATGTCTAAAAGTTGAGTCAAAATGTAATTTTTTTTGTTAGGCACGGTGTGATAGCCTGAAACAAACGTTATTCAATTAAAAGTTTTAAGTTTTTCGGAAAAGTACTCGAAATATGGCAGAAAGTCAAAAATTTGAACTAAGTGCTCAATTCGGCGAGATAAGCACTTTTGTGCAAAAAGTGAAAATGTTAAAAAGTTGTCAAAAA
>NW_022738316.1:396-582 GCF_011630105.1 Anneissia japonica
TTTTATGTAATTTTTTTTTGTTAGGTTAGGGTTAGTGTTAGGGTTAGAGTTAGGGTTAGGGTTAGGGTTAGAGTTAGAGTTAGGGTTAGGGTTAGGTAAAGTGAGATAGGCTGAAACAAAGACTGTTCCATTGAAAGTTTGAAGTTTTTCGGAAAAGTACTCGAAATATGGCGGAAAGTCAAAAAT
>NW_022738317.1:0-923 GCF_011630105.1 Anneissia japonica
TCGATACCGTCTTGTGATTTGACCCACCGACCACGAAACCGAACTTGCGACCAACAGCAGGAAGATGACGATGCAGAGCACCTCTCCCCTCTGCGGTACGGATTTTGGCAGACCCTCCGAAACGTGCACGTAATGTCGATCGCCGTCGTATGCTCCGATCGGGCGCTCCTTGCGTCTCGGCATATCGTGAGCGCGATCCACCAGCCGCACGATCTTCCAACCGCGACGTTGCATCGCGTACAGCAAGCGATCGCCGTAATCGTCCAGTCTGACGAATGGTCGATACTCGTCGGTCGGCATGTTCCCTCGAAAGCTCAGTTTGGTCACGCTCCTAGACCTGCGATAGAGAACGTTCTCCACGTAGCGGTCTTCGGCGCCGGGAGTGACGACGACGAAGGGGTCGGGAGCGACGACGTACGAAGTCCTATTAGAGTGAGCGAAACGGCCGGCGAACGCATGTTGCGAAAACACGTACGTTCCGCATTCGACCGTACTCGCAAGAAACACCCACGCTATGAAGAGCGTCGGAAACTTGCTGGCCGCCATCGCGTCCGCTTTCTGCACCTGCGGACGCTACAGTCTTCTCGCGAACGCCTCCGAATGCGAATCCGACCTCGCCGAATCCGGCCGCGATCCCAACAGGGTGTGCGAACAGATAACGGAGTTCAACGGTCGTCTGGAAGGTCTGGTCCGTCTGCTGTACAACAGGAAGCAGATCGTAAAAGATAGGATGCAGGAAGTTCACTCCGAGATGATGTCTCTGAGCAATCGACTGACGGACGAGGAGATGAACGAGGACGACGAATTTGACGAGAACACCCTGCAGGTCGAATTACAGACACTAATGAGGAAGAAGATAGAGATGGAGAAAATTTTTCGGATGATAAACAAGCTGGACTGCAACGTGAGCACCATGAAGATGA
>NW_022738318.1:0-694 GCF_011630105.1 Anneissia japonica
AATCGAACACATAACCTCCAGGGTTGCTATTCATTATCCACCATCAAATAAACTGCCTTAATAAAAAAAAAAAAAAAGGCTCGTGTAGAATCGAACCCACGACATTAAAAAGAAAATTAAAAAAATTATTTAAAAAAAAACTTGCCCCGTGTGGGAATCGAACCCACGATCGCTGAGTTTACTACTCCTGATCTAGCATGACTAAACGGAGGGAGGTAAACCGCGGCCCCTAAGCCATAAATTCGATAAAAAAAAAAAAAAATTGGTTCGTGTGGGAATTGAACACACAACCACCAGGTTTCACGTAACATGATTAGTCTATTATTTTTCTAATTTGCATAATAAATTCAAACATTTTTGTCTATTTAAAAAAAAGTGCGTGAGTTATGGAGATGGTAACAATCAAAAATCGATTATAAATTAAATTTTATATTTTTAGACAAAAAAATAAACCCTCTTCGCCCACGGCCCATTTTTGACACCATGACCATGCGTAATATTAACCTGTAGTATATATATACTAAGAATTTTTTCTAGTAGGGTCAGAGTTGACTAACTGGTACTTGGTGTGGTACTAGGTTTATCGCATTCATGGTTTAGGGGACGCGGTTTACCTCCCTCCGTTATAGTCATGCTGGATCATGGGTAGTAAACTCGGCGATCGTGGGCTCGATTCCCACACGGGGCAAGTTTT
>NW_022738319.1:0-573 GCF_011630105.1 Anneissia japonica
AAACCGGAAGAGTCGGAATTCAAATTCATCGAGCGGTCGGCCAGACGAATGGTGTATCTTTCCGGGACGTTCGGCGCTACCGAGTAAGGACACCTCAACCTTGCGAACGTTCCTCCTTCGGTTTTGGATGTCGTCAACAGTGTCATCCTTCCACCCCATATAGCCACGTGCAAGTCGAAGTTCGATCCTTCGTACAGCAGAAAGTGGCCGTCGTTCGGGTCCGAGCGCGTGTACGAGAAAGTCACTTCTATGAATGGAAGCGGCGTCGCTTCGTCTTGCGGAACAACGAAGTAAGAACACGCGCCCGATCCGATTCTGATCTTGCTACTATCGGGTTTCGCGTTGCAAGGTGCCAGACCGGTGGGTAGTACCGGTCGACCGTTCAACTCGAGCTCCGAGATGCATCCGCCGGTGCTGCCCAGACCTTCGTATAATCCCACGGAGTAGCTGTCTCCCAGATTGAGGTCTGTGTACCGACCTGCCAGTTTCTTCCATTCTTCCTGCCCGTGACCGATCGAAAAGTGCATGAAGCCTTCGGTGAATCCTATCCGGAGTCTGTTCCATTCGTTCATT
>NW_022738320.1:0-1897 GCF_011630105.1 Anneissia japonica
CGTTACTTTGCAAAATTAGCCTCGAGAAGAAGCCTATATCGAAAAGAGAAGCCCATCCAAAGTTGGCAAAAAATAGAAACCAGGGCTTCAATTCGAGGTTTTACGGTATTAACGTACGATAGGCCTTTAAGTAATAGTAGTTAAACATTGCTTTAACAGTAGAACTTTACTATCAACTGGGGCGAATACATGATTTGGTGGTAGGGGTGCGTGAGAGTCCACACGACCTCACGCCCACTGTAGATGGGGCTGAGATGCGAACATTTTGAAAATATTGACCTCTATGTGCCCGGAAATTGCACTCATACCTTAAAAATTGTACAGGTACTATGTACCGTACAAATCAACAACACAATAAAAAAAATGTTTCTTAATATAATTTGGAGTGGGGGGGGGGGGCATCTCATCGTTGCAGCCCCTGCATCCGCCCCAGATTATTACTGCCCTTCCATTATTATAAAGAATAGTAATACGTTATCAGAATAGAATAATTCTTTCACGATTTAAACAGTGATCTACTAATTCTTATAGGCCCTAATGAACTTTTAGCTCTATAAACATATAATATATGGAAGTTTCAAATTCAATGCTCCGAACATAATTTAACTTTTGATATCTGTAAGCTGTGCACAATATTCGGTACTAGAAAGGTTTTAAACACGTGACCGAAAAATAATTAATCTAAATATGCCACTTGTGACACATCCAACCATTAACATGTTAACAAAAAATGCCGGCGAATCGTCCCGTCGGTAAACTGGCATTCAGTGAAATGTGGTGTCGGAAAAATGTCGTGTCGGCGAATGCTATTTCGATCAATAGTATATATGCCAAATGTCTGCCGGTGAAACGTCAGGCCACGAAAATTAACCATCCTAATATGCCACATGGTGGCGCATCTATACATTAATACGTTCACAAAAAGTGTCGGCGAATTGTCTGTCGGCAAATTATCTGTTGGGTAAATTGGCTGTCAGCGAATCGTCCTGTCGGCAAACTGGCATTCGACGAAATGGTATTTCGGTCGATAGTCTGTAGGCCAAATGTGTGTCAGCGAAACGTCCGGCCACTATCGAGGATATTTGCAAAATATTAAAACATCGTCGCGATATAGGCCTAGTCCCCATTTATCTTTTCTGTATAACATTAGGGGGTATGATCATGGTATACGACGTCGATCACAATGAGAAGATCGTCGTAATTAGTTCTAGTTGTAAATTGTTTATCAGTTGATTATGATAAGAGCGGCGGTACCGATGGTTATAACCTTTAATGTTCGGTTCGAAATGTTTTTTTTTTATTTTTTATTTTTTTTTTTAATGTAATTTAACTGTTACGTGGTTACAGCATGGAGGAAATGGTTAAAGCAAATATTAGTTTAGGCCTACATTGAATTGTTATCGCATGACAAATGATGTTGGCCTCAAATGACAACAATAAGTCAACTCATTAGGTCCAGACATGCATAATATCTATACACATGTGTAGTTATCAGATAAAGTAAATGTAAAAAAACTCAGAAAGCTGGAGACAGAAACAGGCCATCCCACTGCTTTCAGTTGTTGCGTGGTCCTTGTCCTTCCACCTTTAAATTAGGTAAGTCAAGAATACCATATTTTTTTTTATCAGTGCATTAGATAGAGCCATGAATTGTAATGGGAAGTAGGCTGGTTTCGGCCTGGGGTACGGGAATTGAGAAAGCATTTATTTTTTTATATTATTTATATTCAACGGGAACGCGCGGATATACAGCCTACGCCCATATTGGGCTTGGTGATTATACACCAATACTCAGTTTCTAACTCCAATCAAAAATATTTTCTAGTTAAATTCTAGAAAATTAAAGAAACGTCAATCTTTGGGTATTGCTAAACCCCGCAAACCCCGCTTACCCCGC
>NW_022738321.1:0-1291 GCF_011630105.1 Anneissia japonica
ACTAGTGCTGTCTCGTAAGAATTTTGTAGGACGCGTTAAGAATGACAAAATATTCTCTGTATCTACTGGAAGCGAGCCGCATAGCTTGTATTCCACTATTTGCATTCACACATGGGCTGTGTATATATATTGCCTTGGTTTGGCTCTGTAATCATTAGTGGTCGTGGGACTAGTTTGGGCCCTGGTAATCAGACATAAACCACCCAGGACATAAACCACCCGGACGAAAACCACCCAAACTGGAATATACCATTGTGAAAGTAGGGTGGGCAGTGGGGTGGACAATGCTGGGTGTTTTTATCACCTTGACAATAGGATAGATTACACTGACTGACCTTTAATTCATTCAACTCTTTTGACAACATCACTTTTTACATTTAAATTATTATTATTAAAGTGAAACATCTAATTGAAAATGATTTTTAAGGGAGTAGGGATGGTAAGGGATAGGTCCTTATAGAAATTTAAATAAATTTAGAATAATAAAATATTAGACAAATACTATAAAGATAAAAACATTAATGTATTAAAACTTTACTACATTTACATTTACTTTACATTTTAATTTCCATAAAGCTTTGAAGTTAATTGTTGTGTTAAAATCATTAAAAAAATACAAACTTTAAGCACAGTGATTACTGAGATCTAAAAAGGTTATTAACACACATGCATGTTGTCAAAAGAGTTGAATGAATTAAAGGCGTATAATAGGTCACAGTCACAGTGTAATCTATCCTATTGTGAAGGTGATAAAAACAGGTCCACCCATCATTGTCTACCCGACTTCCCACCCTACTGTCACAATTGTATATTCCAGTTGGGTGGTCTGCAAAACATCCCACGAAAATGGACCAATTGGCAGGCAGGCAGAGTTTTTTGGGGGCGCGACCTGTTCTGTTTACAACTAGACTGCCGCCCAGCAAGTGGCATTGCCCAACGAAGAATGTGTGCTTGGAAAAACATAATCAGACCTAAAGAAATTCAGTACAAGTTTTACAAACTAAACTGGACAAAAAACTGAACATTGGAGCCGGTCCGGAGGGGTGTCTGTATTGTGAGAGTAGACTGCGACTTACGACATACGATCATGTGAGCCAAGTTCCACAGCTTGCTGTCTAAGATGTTAGTTTGACATGGCTAACTTGTTGCCGTACAACAAGGATTGAACTTCGTATTTTCCCACGGCTGTGTATTTTTCCCACGTGCGCTACTAAATTCGGAACTTTGACTTGTGTGGTTGAAATTACTTTAAAATCGGCCTATCCGGACCGGAAAATTCCGTCGATATAGC
>NW_022738322.1:0-839 GCF_011630105.1 Anneissia japonica
ATACTGGTAATTTTACCTCTAATAAGGTCCCGTTCGTTTTCAGGCGCTAGCTTACATGCTGCCTCAGTGGCTACGATCAACTCATCCACGGGTTTGGTGTCTCTGCTTACCGCAAAATTAAGGCCTCGTTGTAATAGCTCACGTTCTTGTTTAGAGATTGTCCTGTCTGATAAATTAACCACCCATTTCTCCTTAAGTTGTGTTCCATTCAGATCTAACTCTTGATGTAATTCCTTTTCTAGATTTTTACTTTTGTTTTTCCACCAGTCTAGCTTACGTTTTTGTCTATCACGAACCTTCACATACTCAGCTTCCTTACTGTTGTTTTTGAAATTCCGTATAATGTCATTATCCCCTCTGTCGGTGATCGTTTCTCCGATTTTCTTGCTTATAATTTCCTCTTCAATACCTAGTTGTTTAATGTTATTCGTTGTTAATCTTATCCTTTCTTGTAATAATTGTCTTTCTGCTTTCTTAATGATGTTTAACCCTTGGTTTGTGTTAAATGGAACTCGTAACCGCAGGCTAGGGGGAGTGATGTTTAGTCGTTTGCAATGCAGCGAAAATACTCGGTGGTTTCTTTGGCGCGAAACCTTCCTCACTAATTTCTCCTGTTGGCGTATTAATTTGACGCAATTCTGACCATATTTCAAACGAATATTTTGAAATAAATTCATTTGGATCCAAATATAATTTTTATGAAATTTTTCATTAGTGTTGATCCAGCAAAATAAAAACCAATAGTACTCACACTACGTTTCGCGAACGATCCGTTCGCTTTTTCAAGTAGACTGGAGATGTTATTTCCAGTCTGGTCTGACGTCACCTCGGTGTTGTTG
>NW_022738323.1:0-901 GCF_011630105.1 Anneissia japonica
TGTGTATTGTATGAAAGTGTCTCTGGCGGGATTCGATTCTGTAACGATCTCGCAACTAATAAATAAATATAAATACATATTACAAAAAAAGAAAACCCCTGTGAGATGGTAATGTTGGCAGGAATATTTATTAAATCAAGTGCAAATGTTTTCGGTTATCAACCTTTGTAAAGCTTGACAAAGGTTGATAACCGAAAACATATTTGCTCATTGATATAATAAATATTCCTTGCAACTTTGCCATTTCTCATGAGGTCTTTTGTAATTTACTACCTTGTTTACCAATACAGCCTTACAGTTTTATATATGATAGTTAAAGGGTAAAGGTAAAGGGTAAAGGTAAGAGAATAACCCATAGCGTCATTGTGCTGAATTACGTGGGCGTGGTCCGTGACTACCTAGTAGCCGTAAAGAGGCGCTTCTTGGTAGATACATGTTCACATCATTCCACAACGACAGGGGCTGAAATGAATCATAAAATCGGGGTAACTCCCCCCTACTCTTCCGAAAGATGCAATGGATACGAGCCAGATGTATACACTGGACCTCCATTTTAAATCCTTATCCGAACCATGGGCGAGGAGCGGCTGGGACCAGCGCCGATGTTAAGGCGCCCCTGCCTTACCGCTCGGCCACTCGACTCGCAGAAGTTAAAACGATGTAAAGAATGGTGCCACGTATGTTCCACATTATACCAGTATTCGAAAATTGGTTTGCAACACATACTAATTCGATGTTAGCCTTTTTGGAAAGTAGAAAAAAAAGAAATAATTTAATTATTGCCCAAAACGCCTAAGAAGCTATTTTCGGGCGTCTAGAGAACACGGGGGAATTTCCTTGTACCCACTTGGGCCTCAATCGGCCCCACATTTTGCCCAAATTGTAAAAATTGTATTAATAT
>NW_022738324.1:0-706 GCF_011630105.1 Anneissia japonica
GTTTGACGAAGCATGCAAAAGCTATCATAGATATTCAACTGTATTAGCAAACAAAACCATTGTTTCCATTTATAACAATGGTCTGATCTCAATGAGGCTCTATCCAGGAAAAAAAAGTACTTTATAAAAAAAATAGGGGGTGGAGGAAGGGTGTTTATTTGTCATAAAGTGTTGAATAACATTTTTTTTTTATGTCAAGGTTGTTGACTAAGGTCTAAACTTTCTGTTTTGATATGAATAAAAAATTGTTACTGTAGCAGTAATTGTTAATTCCAGGAGCAATTTACAGAAACTAAATGTCAAAAATAAATTATTACATTACAGGCAATGTAAAGTTCAATGACATAATAATAGTATTGTCTGGTAGATAAATTATGGTTTCCCAAATTGCCTTAATATAGTTTAATCCCTATTTATAAAAAAATTATATCATGTACATATTATATTAAATATAAAAGCCAATACACAGTATATATTGATTGAATCGCTAACAGAATTTGATATTTTATTCTGAATGGTTTCACAGATATGAATATTTTATTTAAATCTTAATATTGGCCAAATTCCTTATACTTTTTTAAAGTACTGTATGTTATTTAATAATAATAATAATAATAATAATTTTAATAAAATAATAAGAAAAGTAAGAATAATAACTTATATAGCGCCAATTTCAACTAAACCGAAGTAAAAATCAAATGCGCTT
>NW_022738325.1:0-1344 GCF_011630105.1 Anneissia japonica
AAAAATGGATTTTTGGTCAAGTCATGGATTAGTTGTTTGGTGCAAGTTTGAGCAGTAGTGTAGAAATACATTCTTGTGTTATGCTTTTGGTAATCCTTTGGGTACAGTATGTCTAAATTTTCTTGTGTCATTCTAAACTTTACTTGTTTATAAAGACTGATATTGTCTTGTTTACTCAACAATTGCCTAAAGTACAAAATAATATTGAATGTATGATGAATTAAGGATGGCTACAGTATAATTTTAAGACAGGCTTAAACATGATTTATTCTTTACCTATGTAAGTAACGAGGTCCCAAGTTGGAATAAATAAGTCATTTCTGTAAGATCTATTTGAATGAGCTTCCTTAGTACATCTAATTTTATTTATATTTACTTAGCTCTCTAGAGTATTTAAAACTACAGTTACTGTTGAGCAATACAATACGTAATAATACTGAGTACTTTAATCAATAATGCATTAGAATTACTACAAGTGCCCTCATAAAGGGAAGAGTGTTATGTGGATAAAATTATTCTTTACTGTAATTAGCAAAGCTTTGTTGTTCTTTTCAAAATATATTTATGAGTTATTATTTGAATAATTAGTGAGGAGAGGTACTGCAGCAACCTTTGAATCCCTGTGTCATTATTCAACCCTGGGCATGTCAGAGTATCATTCTCACAACAAAAATACAATCCCATCTACCTGTATGTGATGACATTATAAGCCCCTTTGAAATTATATGTACATTGTGTAAAAGCCTATTATGCATAGCAGAGCACTGTTTATTAAAATAAAAACATGCATTATTTTATGAAATTGTGCAAAAGTGCAAATGTTGATTCAATAATTACTGTATTTATCATAAGTTATTTAAAAACTGCCTTGTAATACACCATGTGTTGGAAAAAAATTATATGTACATTGGAAAAAAAAATTATATGTACATTGTGTAAAAGCCTATTATGCATAGCAGAGCACTGTTTATTAAAATAAAAACATGCATTATTTTATGAAATTGAAAAATATATTTAAAAAAAACAAAGTGCAAATGTTGATTCAATAATTACTGTATTTATCATAACCAGGGCATAAGTTATTTAAAAACTGCCTTGTAATACACCATGTGTTGGGGAAAAAAAATCAGATTGCTAATGACTCCAACTGCTAATGAATTATGTCAGTTTTAAACAGAGATGATTCGCTGGTTCAAAAGCATGTCATTCTAGCAACCCTGACTTGTTGACTTTGCTGACTTTGGTTGGTTTGTTGATTATGTTTTAATTTTTTCCAGGATGTTTATAAAAAGGACATCATGTTTACGAGCAACTGGAGGTCCTTAGAATTCATTCACCCTAACT
>NW_022738326.1:0-1847 GCF_011630105.1 Anneissia japonica
AGCCTTTGCCCCTCCGTCGGGCAGGTCCTGGCGCCATCACTGGACAATATTAAGTTTCTCCCGCCACAGGTCTATTTTTCAGCCGGTCGCTGGGCCTCCTAAACGTTAGGCATACCACACCTTAATTTTTTTATTTACCTTGACAAAAAACTCAAATTTATGCTGGAAAAACACAGAATCTTATTTTCTGCGTAATACATTAGTTGAATGATATTGAAAAATACCAAATTCCCGTAAAAAAAATTTATATTTTTATTATTAGTCTAGGTTCATAACTCTTTGATATAACGCGTTTGAGTAATAAATCATCACCCGGGTTTATGAACATAGCTATGTTTTATACATTTCCTTAATCTGATTGGCAAAGTGCCATTTCAAACTATTGCATAGTTGATGGATACAATATACAGTTGGCTTAGATTATTACTGTATTTTTATTATTTTTTACAAAGAGGCTATAATATTAAGATACCAATACAGCCCTCAGGGGCGGATACAGGACTTAGCAAATGTGGGGGGGGGGCGCCAAAGTAAAGATGGACGACCAGCCAAGGTACGAAGCACCGAGGGCAGGGGCGGATCCAGCCTGCCAGAAAAGGGGGTGGGGGCGCAATCTGCGAGCGAAGCGAGCAGCCTTAGGCTGGGGCCCGGGGGCCGCCTAGGGCCCCCTGGCGGGGTCAAGGGTAGAGCCACTGGTGGGGGTCCAAGGGGGCGAAGCCTCCTTGAAGCCCAGCGCATTTGAGGAATATGAGGTTGTATGAGTCGATTTTGACTATCTAGCATGGTAGTTTTCAGTAACAAATAAATTTAAAAAAATAGGTGTATGTCTTTTAAAAGAAATTTTAATATACAGGGTACCTGCAATATGCAACTATGATATGTGTCATTAAATTAGTAATAATTCATCTACTCACAGCTGTGGGTTTTAGTGCCTCTTCCACGAACATCTCAAACATAGTCTTTGACAACATGCACACCATTTCAAAAGAGAAATTTCACTAAACCCCTTCAGTAGACATACTCTTTTAATAAAGTACAGCAATGTACGTAACACATATACTTTGCATGTGCTCAACGGGAAGATTATGAAACAAAATGGACGGTGTGTACCACGTGACTTTCGTAAACCAAGGAGCGGAATGTCGCAACTCTTTATATATATGGCTCTAACCACTAACCACTGACTAAACCACCCCACCCCCCACTATTTTTTTGCCAAAAAAAGAAAATTACACCCACAGTGTTCAAGTCTTCTTTTCCTACCAAAAACACCCTAGGTGAGTGCTATTCATAAATCCACTTGGTGAGAAATACAACACTTGTAATTTACTCAATGTTAATATACAGTAGCGGATTTTGTTGTTTGACGACTTTTTTTTAACGGATTTTAGATAGGCCTATTAGTTTTCCTTTTTGCCGATTTTGTGATTTTTATGCTCGATGTTGCTGAGAAACTTTATCATGTTTTCTAGAAGTGAAATTTCTCTTTTGAAATGGTGTACATTTATGAGCCTTTGCATGTTGTCAAAGATTATGTTTGAGATGTTCGTGGAAGAGGCACTACTATTATTAATTTAATGACACATTTCATAGTTGCATATTGCAGGTACCCTGTATATTAAAATGTCTTTTAAAAGACATAGGCCTAGGCTACACCTATTTTTTTTTATTTATTTGTTACTGAAAAATACCATGCTAGATAGTCAAAATCGACTCAATACAATCTCATATTCCTCAAATGTGCTGGGCTTCAAGGGGGCGAAGCCCCTGGACCCCGCCGGGGGCCCTAGGCGGCCCCCCTGGCCCCCAGCTTAAGGCTGCTCGCTTCGCTGGCAGATTGTGCCCCC
>NW_022738326.1:1889-2253 GCF_011630105.1 Anneissia japonica
TCCAGTGGCGAATTTAGGGAGCGGGGGGGGGGGGCGGCACGGCCCGCCTTTTGAGGCCCTCCCTTTTGAGGAGTCTAAAGGCCAATTCAGACAGCGTCGTACGACGCATCCCGACGAGATTTGTTGTCGTGTCGGGTCTGTGTGAGTTAAGGCCAACTCAGACAGCGTCGTACGACGCAGCCCGACGCGATTTGTTGTCGCGTCGGGTCTGTGTGAGTTAAACGCAGACGCGATGGTGTGCGTCAAGGGCAGTCGCGTCGTAGAATATTAAACATGTTTAATATTTCTCACGACGGCTTAAGGCTACGTTCAGACCTGTGAGATACGCCAGGCGTATCTAACGCCGGGCGTACGTTAATCCATG
>NW_022738327.1:0-1800 GCF_011630105.1 Anneissia japonica
TATGCTTTCTTTAAAAAGTAAAGTTATGAAAGTATTTAAAAAGTAAACTGTCAAAGGAAAAGTGTATAAAAAAAGTAGAAAACATGTTTTTTAGTTTAACATCAACGTAGTTATGCTATTCAATAAAGAATATCCAAACGTTGTATTGATCGCTTGGGAATTTGCCATAGAATGTCTAATCATGTGAATGTTAAAGAAATATGAATACTATTATAATTGACAGATTGATGATCAAATTGCAATAAAAGTTGCCCCGGTAAAAATGGCCACAATAAAAATTCGCTCGGTTAAAATGGTCCAAATTTACAGGTAAATAAATTGTGGGTGTTAAATAAATTAATGCCACCATAAAAAAAAATGGCCCCGCAGTTTTCAGTTTAAATGTTAAAACTGAATATTTTTTGTTGTATTCCGATTTTACTCTTTTACTCTCAATAATAGAGTGTTTGCAGATAGCCGAAGATAGTCCGGCATTCAATCTACCAACTCCAAACTGCTCTTCGCAATAATAATTTTGCTACGATTTTATCTTTTAATTGTTTATATAAATATGAAGTTTATTTACTTACACTCTCTTCAGGATGACTTTGTATACTGTCAACATTTGACCCATTGTGATCCTGAAAAAAATAATTTTAATAAAATAAATTTTGAATTTTCAATTTAGTATAGAAAATCAATCAATAACAAGGATTTTGTTTAGGGTTTTAAATTTGTTTTGGCAATGCATTTTACAGTATTTTTTTACAAAAAAAACACTATTTCTACCCGAAAAACTGCTCTTAGCAATAATAATTTTACCATGAGTTTGTCTTTCAATTGTTTCTATAAATATGAAGTTGAAGAATTATTTTACTTACACTTTCTTCGGGATGATTCTGTTTACTGTCAACACTTGACCCGTTGTGATCCTGAATAAAATAATTTTAATAAAATATTTGAATATCCAATTTTTTATAGAAAATCAATCAATAAAAAAAAGTTTGTTTAGGGTTTTAAATTTGTTTTGGCAGTGCATTTTAAGGTATTTTTTTCACAAAGAAAAACACTATTTTTAACAAAAACTGCTCTTAGTAATAATAATTTTTCCACAAGTTTGTCTTTTAATTGTTTCTATAAATGTTAAGTTGAAGAATTATTTTACTTACACTCTCTTCAGGATAATTTTGTATACTGTCAAACACTTGACCCACTGTGATCCTGAAAAAAAATATTTTAATAAAATATATTTTTAATTTTCAATTTAGTATAGAAAATCAATCAGTAATAAGGGTTTTGTTTAGGAATTTAAATTTGTTTTTGTGGTGAATTTTAAGGTATTTTTTTCTCATATAAAAACACTATTTTTGTCAGAAAACTGGTCTTAGCAATAATAATAATTTTGCCACAAGTTTTTCTTTTGTTTTTATAAATGTGAAGTTGAAAAATTATTTTCTTACACTTTCTTCAGGATAATTTTGTGCACTGTAGACACTTGACCCATTGTGGTCCTGAAAAAAATAATTTTAATAAAATATATTTTGAATTTTCAATATGGTATAGAAAATCAATCAATAATATGGGGTTTGTTTAGGGTTTTAAATTTGTTTTGGCAGTGCATTTTAAGGTATTTTTTCACAAATAAAAACAATATTTTTACCCAAAAAACTACTCTTAGCAATAATAATTTTACCACGAGTTTGCTTTTTAATTGTTTCTATATATATATATGAAGTTGAAGAATTATATACTTACCCTCTCTTCAGGATGATTTTTTGTACTGTCAACACTTGACCCATTGTGATCCTAAAAAATATAATT
>NW_022738328.1:0-520 GCF_011630105.1 Anneissia japonica
ATAATAATAATAATAATAATAATAATAATAATAATAATAATAATAATAATAATAATAATAATAATTAATAATAATAATAATTTAATATTAGTTGCCTTTTTGCCCTTTAAACTGTTTCATTTTGCTGTTATTGTGATGTGGGTCTATTTGTTGAAAAATGTTTAAATGTTGATTGTTTAGATGTTTCTGCTTGAACCCTTTACTTTTATAAAATTCAACCCATTTTGAGTGATGAATAAAGAATGATTTGATTTTATTTGAATCGGAGACCTAGAGATCCCCGCGTTTTAGCGCGCACAGAGGCTACCACCAGTTTAGGCAACTGAGCTAAGCTGCTCTGCTACCTGGTTATAAATCTATAAGGTACCATTCCAATATTTAATAATATAATAATGTAATAGGCTCTATTACAGTAACACTATTAAAATTCAAAGACGGACAAAATTTTACTTTCGCCATAATATATTGTACAGCAAGCCTACGACTTCTGGATCACTTTTTCTTCAGGTCATCTAATAGG
>NW_022738329.1:0-1814 GCF_011630105.1 Anneissia japonica
GTTTGATTGTTGACAAGAACATATTTGAAATAATAAGAAAAACATATTCTGTAGTTAAGCCATTTGATTTTACAAATGAAAGTAATAGGTTGCACTGACAGCATTTTATGGATAATTTAATAGATTGTGAGCCTCCGGATCTTGAATGTCCACCAAGCCAAAACGTAACAGGCGACGAGAACTGCT
This sequence comes from Anneissia japonica, assembly GCF_011630105.1. Lineage (NCBI taxonomy): Eukaryota > Metazoa > Echinodermata > Crinoidea > Comatulida > Comatulidae > Anneissia > Anneissia japonica. Next base: position 187 of record NW_022738329.1, read on the forward strand.
TGGCAAATGTCACCTGGACAGCACCCAATGTTACAGACAACTCTGGAGACCCTTTCACACCAGTATGTGATCATATAGGAAGCACATTTTATGATGTCAGCACTGTTGTAACATGTAATGCCACTGACAATTATGATAACACTGGCAACTGTACATTTACCATTACTATTTATGGTAAGTCATATTCTGATTGACGTATAATTATTATTATAAGTCAATCTTGACGTCATCACTGCAACACCAAATGTTATTTGCCTATTCCCCACCGTCCACTAATTTTTCAATTAGTGGACGCTTGGCTTGATTTTTTTAGGTTTGTGTGCGAAAAAAACAAATCCTCATTTCTTCATCACCTCGAAGACATTGTGCACCGCGATAAAAAATGAATTGTAATTGAAAATTCCTTTGTGAAACAAGGTTAACCCGAAGAAAGTTACTTTAAATTCAATATTAAGTATGAACAATTCAGCAATTCCTTGAATCAATGAACCCTAATAATCTAAACAAACTGAACGAGACTCAAGGAACGAAATTAGATGTAGATTTGCCGAGGCCTCCTCCTACTACTAGCCTAGGCCGTATAGCCTAGCGTAGTTATGAAATCATCCCAAGATTTTTGCCTGTCTGCACCAACCAAAAAGTTAGGGACTGTAACTGTATTCTCTCCCGAATGCTTTGAAAAATGTTTATTTCTTTGACGAATGTGAAAGATTACAAAAAAGTTCTTCTAACACAATACAAATTGCAAAATAGCCTAGGCCTAGTTATTCATCGTATCCGTACAGTAATGCTGATGTGTAGTTAAACGTGTAGGCGCTGCCTACTCAGGAGCACAAATCAGCATACACACAAAATATAAATATGCACACAGTATACTGATCATATCACTATAGCAACCGATGACAGGTACAACACAGTTGGTTATAAGAACCAACATTAAAAGACGGCGATTGACTTATAAAGCAATTAGTGGAGCATGCATCATACACTAGCGGAAAATTATTATACTTAAGTTAGATTTAATGCATTCAAAAATTTCCTTTGGGCCTTGCAGGCCCTCAGGAAATGTTTCAAGCATTAAATCTAACCTTCGTATAATAATTTTCCTATAGTGTACTATAAGGAGCTCTACTAATTGCTTATTAACAAAATAAAATACATTGAGAAAGAGTTTATGAATTACATGTCCCCTTCTTATTAAAGACCCCTCCAATTAATGACCACTTATCTGAGGTTTCAAATTAACAAATGTCTTATCTCTTTATTAATCTAAATAGCGACGAAAGCTGCTAAAGACCAGAGAAACACCGGTCCAAAAAGTGGTTTTTCATTGGAGGGAGATTTTTATTATTATTATTATTAATTATTATTATTATTGTTATCAATATTATTATTAATAATAGCAAATGTAGGGTATTCTAATATTAAATAAAAAAAATGAACGATGAATTATTGTAAAGTTTACAGTAATTCAATAATTCAATTCAATAATTCTTTATTTATCCCTCATGGGGCAATTTTAAAACAGGACTGAAATACTCAATAAGTTAAAATCGTTTATATACATCGAACAACAATAATATATATAAAACTAAATAAATAGTAAGTGTATAAATATAAATCACCAA
>NW_022738330.1:0-818 GCF_011630105.1 Anneissia japonica
AAACTTGTTTACATTCCTCAAAGTTGAAAATTTGCTAAATCTGAAAAAAAGTCATGGAATTGCCCAATAGTAAAACTAGTAGAATATATTAATGAGATAAAGTCTTAAATGAACAAGAATAAAATGGATATCGGTGTATACAAGTTGAGTGAACATAATCCAGTCTATAAAATATGAAATATAAAAAAAAATGTATTATGATAACAGGGTACAAAAAGCATAGATATAATTATCAAATGAAAATATATAAAAAAAATATATATATAGAAATGAACTATATGTATATAAACATGAGATACATGTGTGAATAAATATAAGGTGAATAAAGGTATAGAGTCGGATACTAAGATGAAGCATAATTAATTAGCAGAATCAGCATGGGGAAAGGTGTAGTCACTAATGATACCCAGGTCTTTATTAAGACCAAAAATGTGTGATTATGAGTTTCAGTTCAAATTGGCTGTGTTTTATATTTGATTATGAGTTTCAGTTCAGATTGACGTCGTTCTTTGAGTGATTTGAAATTGCAAGCAGTGAGTGCACAGCGAATGTCGTTGATGTTTTGGTCAGGAGAGTAGAAATGTTCGGCCACAGGAAAGCCGTCTGTGTTACCTTTGCGGATGCTTTGTTTGTGATTGTTAAATCTTAATCTAAATTTACCGCCGGTTTCCCCGATGTAGGTCCCTTGGTTACATTTGACACAAGTGAGAAGGTATATGACATTAGAAGAATCGCAAGTCAGGGCAGGATCTTAATGGTATGAGAGGAGTGGGGTAGTTTAATTTGTGTGTCAGTGATGAGTAGTTTGCAGATCATGC
>NW_022738331.1:0-611 GCF_011630105.1 Anneissia japonica
ACAATTTCAATGGGGGAGGGGGATACGACGAGTTTCGCTAGTGGGGAGGGGGAGGGCGATTTTTGTTTGTGCCCCGCCCCTGTGCAAAAGTAAAACCTAATCATAAAGAAAGAAACGTTATGATTGTTTAAGATAATAAGAAGCATTTTGTATCTTTTAAGGTTCGTGGTCTGTACACCAGAAGCTACTGGAATCCGGTAATGGTGGATTTTCCATTAAATCATTTCAGACAGACACAGGATTATATCTTGTTTCCATTCAATTCCAAAATTGCATTCAAAATTCAATTGTGTACCGGTGGAATCCAGTAATCGAAGAGTTCGAAATCCACCAGAAGATACCAATGGTAGACTGTCCTGTCAATTCAGAAATATTTAAGGTAACCCCTTTTGATTTATTGAAGTTTTCGTCATTAAAGACATGTCTGTGTGGTGAAATTTTAAGAAAAAACAAAGTTTAAGCCATGTCGAGAATACCATTTGACAAAAAACATGTGACATGCCTAAACATGATCACATGATGATCACATGATGACATCACATAATAATAATAATAATAATAATAATAATAATAATAATAATAATAATAATAATAATAATCAATGAACATCA
>NW_022738332.1:0-3153 GCF_011630105.1 Anneissia japonica
GGTTTTGCATGGACGTAATTTTATTTAATAATAATATGCTGATTATTACTATTTCATTAATTAAACTATCGTAAAATAATAATCATTATTATTATTATTATTGTTTGTTTATTTTTTGTTTTATGTATATGCCTAGGCCTATATAATATATATTGTATACATTTAATAATTTAATTACAAATAATTATTTAAACTAATTGTTAAATAAATATAATATAATGTTAACAATAATATAGGCTAAGCTAGACCGATTCAATTATTGATATAATAAAGGCAAATATTTAGAACATCATTAATACAACACCTTCATGACAGTCCAGCCCTCCAAATCTTGTTTTAATAAATAACTGAATTCACTTCAATGATATATTTTGATCTTCATTCATTATTATTATTATCATTTACTTGTTATTATTATTATTTATTTATTATTATTGTTATTGTCTGTATTATTATTATTATTATTATTATTATTATTATTATTATTATTATGTCTTTGCCATTAACATTATCATTGTTTGTCTGGTAGGCATCTTGTACAGGGACATGTTTTTGCCTAACCAGTCTCATTACGTTTTGAGTGAAATAAATTTATGAATTATGAATTACACCAATGTCATCTATCGATAAAAACTTTCGCACTGTGACAGTACTGATAGAAAACAGCAACTTTTTGGCACTGCGGCAGTGCCGATAGAAAACGGCAGCTTTTTGGCACTGCGGCAGTGCCAATAGAAAAGAGCAGCTTTTTTTGGCACTGCGGCAGTGCCGATAGCCACTGTATGTTACTGTAGAATCAATACCAACTAGCAGTAAAAGTTATCACCTCTACATCATGAAGGTGGTGGTCGACATTAACTGTGGGGTGGGTAACCTGGGAAATTAGTACAGTATTAATCATCAGTCTCATCTAACTATTTAAAATAACACTCAAAAACAAGTGATATTGCAATTATTTTTTTATGCCGTTTATAAATTTAGCTTGCTATAATAATATAGTTCTTACTTCAAGCTCAAGTTCTTCCTGGTGTCGTTCTTCTTGATGTGTTGTTATACTGCCATCGGCACCAGCATTCAGTGGGGCTAGAGCTTCTGCTAAATTGATTTCAGCTGGGAGTTGATTATCAACAGAAACCACTAGTTGAGAAACTTGAAGCTGCAGAGTAACAAGTACATATTATCTATTAATCACAAATTAATCAATTATGTAAGTACAAAAGCACAATAACTCAGGACCAAAACAAGACCTAACATAAAGCTATGTTTAATAGCTCATGAATATTGGGTTGAAATAGTATCTAATGGATTGTCAAACGTAGACTGATCTAAAATGACCAAAGAAATTTCTTCTGAAAAAGAAGCCTCACTACACTACACAATGTCAAATCTGGGTATCATTTGAGTTTAATACCATTTTGAACCATGGTATAAATTATTTAAATTTACGTTGTTTTGTGTTGGAATGGCCAAAATGTACTGTAATATACTCATTCAAGAAGTGGCAATAGTAACACAATAAAATACTGTATGTAACTTACATTATCTTCATCTTCACTTCCAAGTCGAATTTCTGATCCTGTAGTGGCTATATATCCACTGGACAGCTATAAGAAAAGCATGTCAAATACAACTATAAATCCATGATTCAACAATGCTTAATTGCTCAAATTAGTTTGACTTTCACAATTCAATCACCAGCCACTTTTGGGTGAGACTTTTTGTATACCTTGTTTAGTGAACCTGCCAACCACAAATATTGATGATTTTTGAATAAAAATTTAATTTTATATTTGGTCATTTAGCACTCCTGCTGCAACGAAAAAATGGAAAATTTTTTAAACTTTTTAATACATCCTCCACTGCCTTAAGACCTCCAAAGATGAAATATTTATATTTCTTCCAAATTATATACATTTGAAGCATTTAACCATGCCATTTTACTTACAACAATAACATTTTTTAATATATCAGTACTTCATCATTTAATCCTTTAAACAAAGCTATTTACTAAATAAGAAAACAAAATTTTATTTGAATTTCTATTCCGCCCTCCTTCGATAATCTCTAAAAAAAATAAGTATGCGAAACAAAAATGTCTTGCCTAGCCAATTTGGTTCTAATTAAAATGATACAAAATAAGTTAAAGCATAACCCATTTCTACATACTTACATTGGTTTCATTTTCTGCGTTAACTTGTGGCGTCATGAATGGTCTGTTTTCAATGATTAGCTGTGCTCTAGTTCAAACCAAATAATTGAAAAATCATAAGTTCTCTCATACATAACTCTTTTTAAGAAAACAAATATAATAATGACAACAACAATACAGTAATAATAATAATAATATATTAATATCAACACTAAGAAAAACAAAATAATAAAAAGAATTTTAATTAAATTATATAAATATTTTCACTGAAATTATATTGTTATAAACAGCAAATTAATAGTTTTTATTTATTTATTTATTCGAACACACACCTTCGAAATGGTGGCACTCAATAAAAATTGGTGCGTTCACAAAAGCAAATCCAAACAGAATACAAATAATGGTTGGTACAGGCACTATAAATGAAGTACTGCTCTGTAATGAGTCACAAAAAGTTTGAAATAAGATGTAACTTTAAAAAATTCAATACACTGTCGGTTACAGTACCTGTTCAATAGTTTGATTTGGTATAATGTACATTATACCCTGCCCAACTAGATCCTCAACGTCATCGACTGCGGAAATATCTTGTCGATTTATGTTGCGGATTTGCCCTTTGTACCGCGTCCATAATTAAAGCCCATATCTCCAAAAGGGACGTTTGGATAGCTTTGCTGGACAAAAGAATCAAGTTGTTGTACACTCCAGTATCTCTTTAAGATTGACTTCTTGCCTGGGGTGTTCAGTTTCGGCCTTCCCTTACGAAAATGTCCTATAGGAATCCTACAGGATCCTATAGGATTTTAAAGGTGTTTGCATATTATCCTATAAAACTAAATCGAGTCGTATAGGACTTAATCAAGTCCTATAGAAAACTATCTAAATCCTATAGGACACCAAAAATCTGGTTATATGTGCATATACATAAAGGTTAAGGATCAATATATAATATACATACTAATAATAACATAGTGTTAAATATATATATATATACAGTATATATA
>NW_022738332.1:3289-4940 GCF_011630105.1 Anneissia japonica
AAGGTAGCCGTTAACACTGTTAAATCATATATAAATCATCAAAGTAAGGTAAATACAGTGTTCGAATAAAGGACTGAATAAATACATCGTGTAGCATAGCTCTCAACGAATGTAGTCCTGTAAATAAATGAATAAAGAAATTGTGTAATAAGATGCCTCTGGCGGGACTCGAATATATATATATATATATTTAAAAATGATGATTCCACGTTTGCTTCGATAAATAAAAAATATAGAAAGACAGCAATATAAAACAGCTAAGAGTTGTAGACATATTAGAAGCAATGTAATTTATTAATTCACAAATATTTCAAACACTCCTGTGTTCTTCCTCAGTGTGAGGACAACTGACAAAAAATACAAAGTAAAGCAATATTCACACACGAAATGAAAACTGAACATCGAATCAGCGGTAAAGAACAAAGGCGCGTAATAAGATGCGCATCCTAAACGTTCTACTTAATATGGAATAAACAAAGTAGATAAAAGCTGGATAAAGGCCTAGGAACCAAAAAAAAATTAAATGCATTAATGACATAAGATTTATTTTGGTCGCTAATAACTTTTTATCCCTCTCACATAGACGTAAAGAAGAATTAAAGTGGATTCTTAGAAACAATTCTTATATTAACGGTTTAAATAAAGACTTAGATTACTTATCAGACTATTCATTTATATATACTTAATTTTTTTCTTGGTTCCTAGGCCTTTATCTAGGTTTATTATTAAAATTTTATAGTAATCCTATAGGTATATTATTAGACACTTATAGAAATCCTAAAGTTTTATTATTAAAATCTTATAGGAATCCTATAGATGTATTAATAAAATATCTTATAGGAATCCTATTGGTTGATTATTAGAATCTAATAAGAATCCTATAGGTATATTATTAAAATCTTATAAAAATCCGCTAGGTAAATTGTTAGAATCTTATAGGAATCCTATAGGTATATTATTAGAATCTTATAGGAATCCTATTGGTATATCATTAGAATCTTATAGAAATCCTATAAGTTTATTATTAAAATCTTATAAGAATCCTATAGGTTTATTATTAAAATTGTATAGGAATGCTATAGGTTTATTATTAAAATCTTATAGGAATTCTATAGGTATATTATTAGACTCTTATAAGAATCCTAAAGGTTTATTATTAAAATCTTACAGTATAGGAATCCTATAGATGTATTAATAAAATCTTATAGAAATCCTATTGGTTTATTATTAGAATCTTATAAGAATCCTATAGGTATATTATTGAAATCTTATAGAAATCCTATAGGTATATTGTTAAAATCTTATAGGGATCTTATAGGTATATTATTAGAATCTTATAGTATGTTATTAGAATAAAAAAAGAATAATCTTATAGGAATCCTATAGGTATCATTATAAATCTTATATGAAACTTTAGGTTTATTATTATAATCTTATAGGAATCCTATACCATAGTTATATTATTAGAAGGAAAATTAGGAAAAAAAATTAAGACTTTAAAAATTAATTTAGGCCTAGTTTCCTATCTAAAATTGTAACAGTTTCCAGGGAATCTTTCCCTTCACCTGGACCGTCGAAGGGTTCTGGACAGCTCTCATAGCCCTGTCCTCTTTTGCTTCTGTTACAGGGGTGGCATCAGTGGAGACGGAAG
>NW_022738332.1:4993-5925 GCF_011630105.1 Anneissia japonica
ATGTAGGCCTACCCATACAAAAAAAGTCTATAGAATTCTATTAAAAAAACACTATAGAATGTCTATAATATATTGTTTAGAAAATCTATATAAAATTCTATAGAAACCTTACAGAAGCCCACTATAAAAAGTCTATTAAAACTCTATAATAATTCTATTAAAAATATATAAAAACACTAAAAAAACTCTATAAAAATATATTAAAACTCTATTAAAAAACTATTAAAACTCTATAAAAAGTATTAAAAACTATGAAAATTCTATTCTCTATAGAAAGTCTATGAAAATTTTATTTAAAAAACCGTTTATAGAAAATCTATAGACAATTTTATAAAAACCATTTATAAATCTATAAACTAAAACCCCTATAGAAATCTAAACATTTTATTAAAAAAAACAAAAAAAAAAAATACATTAAATTGTATATAAATTGAACGATTTTCTCTAGAAAATCTGTATTCTATAAAAAAAAAAATTGTGGGCGTTGTGTGTTTTTGGACAATTCAAGTGGTCCTTCAACTGGCCCCAATTCCAATTGGTTTTCAATGGTCCCAGTTCCAACTGGTCTTTAATTTGTCACGTCCCAGTTCCAACTTGTCTCTATTGGCCTAACTTTCCACGGTCTATATTCCTTGTTGCCAATTAGTAAGAATGGCTTAAATTAATCAATTTCTGCAGACTTACAAAATACACTGAGTTCATATACAAACCATAATTTCTTTAATTAAAAACACCAACAAACATCATACGGTAGGGACATTACTTCCCCAGGGTCTCATTTACTAGCATACCCCTTCACATATCGTTCGGCTTATGTCTTACTGTTAAACAAACTCGACCAAAAATTTAAGGCTATTCTAGAGTTCTTTGCATTACAGTCCTTTTTAAATATGCATTTTCCGTAATGTAGTCCTATCACGTATTAAAGCATC
>NW_022738332.1:7365-8865 GCF_011630105.1 Anneissia japonica
AAAGTTAGTTTTTAAAATGACTCTTGGTTTAGAATATTATATAGTTCTACAGAATATACTATATAAAATATATTTATTTTCAAATTAAAAAAAAAGTTAAGATCATAGAAATTACATTAAATGTGTATATAGAATGTTATAGAATTCTATAGAAACTAGTTCCTCTATAAAACAATTTTATAGAATATAATTTCTATAGAAATTGATTAATCTCTATAGAAGGTCTATATAGTTCTATAGATTTTTTTTCTGTAAGGGTACTTTCTAAGCCTTTGAAACCTCTAAATTGTCATATTTTTGGGAGATTTTCCCTGCTTCCCTATTCTGCTGAAATAATTTAAAAAAAATTATATTATGAAAGTCCTGGCAGTATAATTAACATTACATAGCCAAAGTCTAGGCCTATACTAAATCATGGTGTATAATAAAACATACAACTTTAAAACACAAGTTTAACAAGCTAACAATAACAGGTGTTGTCATTTAATCTGTTCAGCCAACCACAGATAATCTCAAATTACCTAATTTGATTGGTCACTTTATCCATGTTTATCACTGAAGGCCATGGAAATTAACAAAGGTGCTTTTGAATGTTATCAGTAAACTGAAATTTGTTAGTGGTTTTAGAGCTCTTTTTCAGTGCACATTCATGATGATGAAACAGGCAGTTTAACCATATTTCTGAAGTATTTCAGCAGTACTAATAGGTAAGAATTGTTTTTCTATTATTATTCATTTAATGTTGTTTAAATTGGCGCATTAGACTTTATAATGCACCTTTTAAGTCAAAAATTGGATTGGTTTGGATTAGATTAGATTAGATCTCTAGGCACAGGAGCCTAGCTAGGGGATAACAAGGGTAGCCGATCATTTCGGTCGCGCTTCGTTTCGGTCGCGCTTTGTTTCGGTCGCGGTTTATTTCCAACAAATATATGGAGCGCCGAAGGAGTTGCGAAAACGAAAAATTTTAATATGCCTAGGCCCTATATATTTTAGTTCGTGAATCGGTTTATCATAGGCCTAAGTATTATTGTTTTGCTATCTTTCCACTAACAAAATATCTTTCTACTATATTCTTTTTCTTCCATTTACGGTGATATATTCATGATTGCAACATGATCTTGTAATTGAAACAATGGAATTTAGTATGTGCTTCATATGCTATTCTTTTTGTTGCGTTTTCATATACTATACTTTAATAAATGGTCAATAAAACGTATCTTTGATTTTAATTGAATTGAATATTGTTACCATCTAAAATCTACTTCATAATTAAGTTAAAACAATAATCATTCAATATTTAAACTGATCTTTTTATACAATAAGTATATTTATTTTTCTTGCAGCTTTCAGAGTTTGGATGAAACATAACAAGAGAATTGAAGGAAACACGAAGAAATAAACGAATAATACACACATTATCATTCTTCACTTGAAATCTTTAATACCCCTGCAGTTCATAAATATGAATAAATAATAAATAAATTTATGATTTTATCA
>NW_022738332.1:9023-16330 GCF_011630105.1 Anneissia japonica
TAGATGTGTATAAGAGATATATATATATATATATATACATTAAATTTATATGTATTTATTTACATTATACATGAAATCATATAACACATATATATTTTATTATCCATTTATTTATTTTATAAACATGATCAGCAGCCAGCGCAGACTATTCGAAGTTACAGGTTTCATGAAGTAGGTGAACACACGTGAAGTGGTGAACTGCGCTTCAGCGTACGTGTTTGTACCTAGAAATAGCTAGTCGTCAATTTACCATCTGACCTACTGCTGTCTTTGCAATAATGTAACAAAAATGGAAATAAAACGAACAAGAAATCACAAACATTGTGTCATCTTCTCCTTAAGAGAAACTTTTCTTTCCACAATTATACTCCTGTTATGCAACTAAAGAAATAGGCCTAGCAAGTTGAGTGATTTTCTCGGGCTTATGAATATAACAGAAGCATGAAAAGGCTTTTAAAATGTACCGCATGCAATTATCAAAGTATTGATAATTTTATATGGAAAATATAAATATGGAAATACATATTTCCTTTACAATATCATTATAACATGATCAGAACATTTATGGCAAATGGAAACGTAACAGACAAGAAAAAAAAAACGTATACGAAACTAATCTATTGACTATACTTATTCCATAGATTTTTATTTGATTCAAGCATTAATAAAAATTATATCAATATATATAGCAAGAACCAAAAAAACGTATCTGAAACTCGGTCAACTTCGTAACATCTGCGTTGTTTCTGTAAAAAAAGAAAAATAGCACCAAGTTATACAGTAATATAGTAACAATAAAAAACTTTAATACTTAAAACATAACAAAACGAAAATTTAAAAAAATAACAAACTTTAATACTAATAAAAATAATTGTTAATAAACTAATGTTACAGTAATTTAAATGACAAATTGGCTGGTTTTTCCAGATATAATGTAAATAAATAAAAATAATAATATACTAATTATATTAATAATAATAATAATAATATATAACATCATATCATATTTTAGTATTTATTTTATTTGCTGTATTTGTTATGTAGTAGAAAGCGTAGGATTCATAACAAAACGAAAATAAAAACCGTCCGATAATATTAATTGATAGTTTAGTAATAGTATTAATTTTATTTGCTTTTAAGTAGCCTGTTGTTACTTATTAGAAATACAACAAAACATAAATAAAAAAAGTATGATAAACCGATTGACGAACTTGCAATGATAATTAGGCCTAGTTATATTAAATTTAGCGTTTCGAAACTCCATTGGCGTTCCATATATTTCTTGAAAACAAACCGCGACCGAAATGAAGCGCGACCAAAACGAAGCGCGACCGAAACGAAGCGCGACCGAAACGATCTGTATTTTTATAGGCTAGGCCTATGCTACTGTTATTATTATCATTATTACCAAAACTCCCTCATATTTACAACAACTTGCATTGATCTGTTAAATGCTTCTATTTATGTGAACGAATTATGATTTCTTTCGGTAATGTTGCAGAACAGAATAAACATTTTTTTTCTCAATTTCTAACTGGTCAAAAATAAAATTTTATTTTTATTTTAAATCTTCATCTTCGTCGAACAGTGGGTTTGCAAAACAAAATATCAAAAAAGTATCGCCTAATCATTATATATTGATTTTCTTTCAGAATTTGTTGGTAAAGGATTTTATTTTCTTTAGGTGAAAACTCCTCATGAAGTAAGAAGGTGTTAATGTTTGTTTAAAGCATTATTGCGGCAGTCGGAGAAACAGGAAATTACCTGACTTTCAAAGGTGAATAATTTTTTTTTTAATTTTCAAGTTTTTAACACTTTAAATATAGGAACTCACTAGTACTAATGGTGGATGTTATCAACTAATCAATAATGTGTATGTAAGGCCTACTCCATAATGGATATTAACATATTGCACAATATTTTAATGTTTTTAAAACTTAAAAAAATGGATGGAACAACTAATTTACTAACTAATGATTAAGAAGTGTGCTAGTCTCTTATTTCAGCTACCGTATATCATACTCTTATTTTAATACATTCATGTCGAAAAAAAATACAACATTTAAAATGTGTGTAGAAAATTTTAAGATACATTTTCAATAAACGGCAAAATCTGCTTAATTATTATGATTTAAAATTTTTAAACAATTAGAGCATTATTCATAATCCAACTGACAGTTCTTGTTTATTTTGCCCTGCCCCTCAAATTTTATTTTGACCTAGTGTATGTATTTTTATGATTTTTCATGACTCACTTTTTTTTTTTTCAAAAAAAGGGTTTCAAAATGCACAGGACAGGACAACTGCATGTATCCTCTGATTTAAAGAATTGTTTTGTTATATCTTTCAGCATGTGAAGCAAGGGTGAAAATCTGAAGCCATCATGATTCAATATTTCAAACCTAGTTTGGTCACTCTGCAGAATTCACAATGGCATCTTTCAGCAAGATTTCCAATTTGCTTTGCTACCATTGGACAAGAAAAAGCACGGATATAGACAGCTCATACAGAAAATTGCTGGTTTATACACATAAATTATAGTTGAGGCTTTAATATAAATTACAGAAAAAAAAACTGATTTGAAGACTGTAAAGCATTTAGGTACCGCTGGAATTTGAAGTATGTGCATCAGTAAGGCTTAAGACGAACAATATTATGTGAAGGGGTATGCAAGTCATCGAGACCCTAGGGATTAATATCCCTACCCCATGATGCATAGTTGATGTTTTTAATTAAAGAAATCATGGTTTGTATATCTTGAACTCAGTGTATTTTGTATGTCTGCAGGAGTTGTTTAAGCCATTATTATTTTTCCATCCAGTAGTCACTCCAGCTCGAAATCAAATGCATCAATCATTCAATACTGCTTGTGCATGCAAACAATATTGTGGCAGTGGAACCAGTGGATGTCAACAACCAGCTAACCCATCAATAACAATTTACTAAGCAACCATCCCATACAAAAAAATTCTATAGAATTCTATCAAAAAAAAACTATAGAATGTCTAAAGCATAATTGTTTAGAAAATCTATAGAAAATTCTATAGAAATAACTATAGAAGCCCACTATAAAAAGTCTATTAAAAATATATTAAACTATATTAAAAATCTATTAAAACACTATTAAAAATCTATTAAAACTATATTAAAAATCTATTAAAAATATATAAAAAAAAGTAAAAACTATAAAAAATTTATAAAAACTCTATAAAAAATATATTAAAACTATATTAAAAGACCTAAAAATCTATAAAAAAATTATATAAAAAACTATGAAAATTCTATTAAAATTCTATAGAAAGTCTATGAAAATTTTATATAAAAAAAAAAAACCTTAAAAAAACTATAGAAAATCTATAAACAATTTTATAAAAACCACTTATAAATCTATAAACATTTTATAGAAAAAAACCTATAAAAGTACATTAAATATGCGAATAGAAATTCTATACAATTACTGTATATAGAAAGTGTATATAAATTGAACGATTTTATATAGAAAATCTGTGTATTCTAAAAAAAAAATGTGGGTGTTGTGTTTTTTTGGACAATTCAACTGCTCTTCAACTTTAACTGGCCCCCAATTCCAATTGGTTTGCAATGGTCCCAGTTCCAATTGGTAACAATGGCTTTAATCAACTTCTGAAGACTTACAAAATACACTATGAGTTCATATACAAATCATAATTTCTTTAATTTAAAACACCAACAAACATCATACGGTAGGGACATTACTTCCCTAGGGTCTCATTTACTAGCATACCCTTCATATATTATCATTTTGCTAATGTCTTACTGCTAAACATACTGTACCTCAAGTTCAAGGCTATTCTACAGTTCTTTGCTTTTACAGTCCGGTTTAAATAAGCATTTTTTTTCGTAATGTAGTCCTATTACAAGAGTTTATTATATAAAACAATATTCAAGAACCATTTGTGACAGTTACAGGTGTGCATAAACCAGCATTCTTTGTGATATTGCTGCAGCAACCATGCCTTTTCTTGTCCGATGGTACCAAGCTAAATTAGTATGAATTATGCCGTTGAACAAATCTAGTTTGAAATACTAAATCACTGTGATTTGTACTAACATTTCTCGGAGTTTCACTCTTGCTGAAAGATATAACAAAACAAAATAGAGCGCATATTATAGAAACCGCTATTAAATGTATTACATCCCTTTATTATTGTATTAAAATAGGAGTAATATACATATATGTAGCTAATGACAGACTAGCAGTTACTTCTTTTTTAAACAAAAGAAAATTTTTTTTTTTAGTTTTCAAAACAGCTTAGCCTACACTACAATTTCAATATCCCTTAAGGCCTATATAGGCCTAATATATACACATTAAATTTGATTAAACTATCGTGTAAACGACATCATCATGTATAGCATGTTGTTAATAATTAATAGTACAGGACAGTAAAAATAAAACGTCAACAAAACATTATATTCACCTTTAGTAAGTCAGGTAATTTTCTGGCCTTCACAGATACGTCTTCAAACAAACAATGCTTTCCTACTACAATGATTGAGTTGACTGGATTGAGTTTTCACTTACAGTAGTTACTGAGACTTGAGTATACTGAAATAAAATCACCATTTATGTTGTTAGTATAGGCCTTTTGATTACATTAACTTTCTCCAAATAATAACAATTCTTTACACGCCGTCAGGTAATTTTCTGTTCCTTCACCGATACGTCTTTAAAACAAACATTAATGCTTTCCCACTACAAGATTGAGTAGACCGGATTGAGTTTTCACTTAATTACACTTACAGTGTAACTGAGACTTGAGTATCCTGAAATAAAATCACCATTTATGTTAGTATAGGCCTAGAGATTACATTAACTTTCTGCAAATAATGATACAATTCTTTACACCACCCCACCCCGGTTAACCCTAAACCCATTATTTTATTAAAGCATCATGGACATTAGTGAGGACACGGCCCAAATGCAATTTACCACTCTTCTTATGGCATGCTAGACTATGGGGCAGTTAACTTACAGCTTAGCTAGGCCAACAAAAGGCCCAGGAGGCCTAGCCCCATATCCTCAATGGCCTAGAGAGAACAGAGAACCTCAGTTCTGTCTGTCTCCGTACGGCGGCTAGGCTAGTACCGGTACAGCTACTGTAGGCCTTAGGCTAGGCCAGGCCTCTTCATTCAAGCCTTCATCTACCTCTACTACTAGGCCGAATACCCTACTAGGCCTAGGAGGAGGCTAGCGTGTCTGCTAGAGTAGTAAACTAACTAAATAATAAAACAAAACCAACTCTTACCACTTGATAGCAGGGTTGCCAGATAGTCGACAGGCTTTACGGCCAAACACACGCAATCTCACGGCCAAATTCGGCCAAACTTTTTTCAATATCGGCCAAAATTCGGCCAGATTTTAATCCGATTAGAAGACAGTTATATGGGTACATATTCATTTGAAATACTGCAAAAATTACAGGAAAATCAGGGGCCGTTCGTTTGAAATTGAAGAAATTCAAATAATATACACAGAACAATGTTAAACTTCTTTTAATTAATCTATCACCATAAAATACATGCTCAGCTACATCATAATATTAAATAGCCTAGGCCCTATGTTCTTTAGTTGCTGACGCCCGAAAATAACCTATGCGTTTGGGCGATCAATTTTTCTTTTTTTCATTTTTTTTTTTCACCACTCCCCACCCCCTCCCCCACCCTAAATCCGCTTCTGCAATTTAAAATCACATCATTAAGACCTGTCTCTTATACACGTATTACATATTAACGTATGTAGTCGATCTATAGCAAACATTTTAAGGTCCTGTTATTGGTCAACCCGTTTCTCTCTTTAATTAGAATGAATTAAGTTACATAGGTAACACAAACTGGCGTTAAAACAAACCTATGAAAACTTTAATAAATACTTTTTATCTAAACTTTCTAAATTCGCCTCTGAATGTTATTGTCGCAGTATTAAAGCAATAAATCAATGTTGCTATCAGAATTATCTTCTTCAATCTCATATGCAACCTAACTCCAGAGTCTCTGCAACACTTGCTTGAAATTGAGTGCCATCGGACCCGGATAAGCACATCGAGCATTTATATATGGCGCTCTACATAAAGAACACTGCAGCACCTAGGGCTATACAATTCAAGTGGGCAATAATAAATCAATTTAGTACAGCTTACGGTATTTAATTTATATTCAAAAGAAATTCAAAAGAGATAGAACCTCCACTAGATTGGAACATATGACAAAACTTGCATTGAACTTCATAAAAAAATATGTATTTCATCCGAACAATTTAAATTATTAAATGTAACTTTTAAATAAACTCTCTTACCTCACATCAGCTAAAGGGGAAACATGGATTAAGTGTTTAGTGCAAACAAAGGTACATGATTCAGGGGCGGATCAATGATTTGGAAGAGGGGGGTTCAAAACGTTTCCAAAAATACCCAAAATGAAAGGGGGTCCGGGGGTCCTCCCCATGGAAAATTTCCCCCTTGAATCCGCCACTGTATGGGGAATCCTTTAACGCTCAGGTAACCTAGGGTTTTAAAACAAATACCGTATAGGCCTATACTCACGTATAAACGAGGCTTAAAATAGCAAACTACGATCGAAAAAAGGGGGTCGTCTTATACGCACGACATTCAGATTTTATATTTTTATATTTATATTCATGTTCGTCTTATGTGCGGATGTTCGTCTTATGTGCGGATCGTCCGTAAATCTGGTTTTCTACTAGGCGAATTTATTCACGCGAATCCAAAGCGTCGGCTTATGCACATGCGCATTCACATTCCTATCGGAGTTTTTAAGAAGCGAAAAAATGCGCAACCAATCAGAGGTCAGGAAGCGAGCCGACTCTTTGATTCGCGCGAATAAATTCGCTTAGTGAAAAACCAGCTTAACACGCTAGCTTACTACTGCAATGAAGCAACTAAATGTTGTATCAATGAAAGCAATTTTAAATATGGGAAAATACGATTTTGGTGGTGAAGATTTAAAAACTCATAAAATGGTATTAATTTGGAAGATTACCCTTGCATTTGGCTCCTCCATTTATCCAGCTAGACGCAGTATACAGGACCACAAAAAATTAGGAATTCCGACCATGAAACAGGGAGTCGTCTTATACGCCAGACATACAAATATCAACCAAAAATCTTCTAAAACTCGGGGGTCGTCTTATACACGGGTCACCTTATAGGACCTACGCGAGTGTATCAGGGACGTAGCCAGGATTTCGAAAGAGAGGTGAACCAGGGAGGGACTTTCACAGACCGAGGAACCACCCACCTCAGCCCCAC
>NW_022738333.1:0-1179 GCF_011630105.1 Anneissia japonica
TTTAGTTGGACAATTCCTAAACAAAATTCTCCGACAACTACAGGCGTCGACGAACATGCAGTCTCTCGTCGAAACTCATTCGCGGGAACAACCGACGACGATGACTCCGGCGGTCCATTCTGCAAACGCGGGAGACTTCGAAATGAAAAGTTTGGCGGTGTTACCGCCTTTACCGACACCCGTCGAAATCCATCCGCAGCAACAACAGGAGCAGCAGCTGGAGGAGGAGGTGGTACGACCGTCGCGGACACCCAAGTTAAACGTGTGCGTAAACATGTGCAAAGACAACGTACTCTACGACAGACGATGGAAGAGATGGAGTAAGCGAAAAATCGAATGTATGGCCGCTAGTTTTAAAGAACTGAAATCGGAAGTCGTGAAAAGACAACGAAATATGTCGACGGAATTGGAACAGACTAGATCGGAAACGGAGGCGATTTCGACGGATCTGGAACAGATGAGATCTGAAACGGCTGATATTTCGAGAAACTTGGAACAGATGAAATACGATACGGTGAAACAGAAACAAGATATTTCAACGGATTTGGAACGGATTCGATCGGAGATGGAGGAGCATAAACGACAGCTTTGGACGGATTTGCAACAGATGCGATTGGAAATGCGAGAGCAGACACGAAATTTTGGGACAATGTTATTGGAATTTGGAAATAAGATGATTGCCGATAAAAAAAATTTAAAGAAAATTAAGTCAAGTTGTTTTGTTGACAATTAAAAAATAACATACATAAAAAAAGAATTATGATATGTCGATTTTTTTTCTTTCGTTTCCTTTGTTTCGATACGACGGTGTTGATGATGATTGATGATGGGGGTGGAGAACACTGGCACACACCAACGGAAAACTTTAGGTAAAATACAAAAAATATATATAGAGGGTGGCAGACACGTTTTACACGGCGGTTTCAATGTAGACTATAAGTAGTGAGCCCTCTGTTGGTCACTATTATAGATTTTAGATATTCTCGTAGTTGGGGGCGCTAACGCGGAAGCGATAATTTCATTATTCTCCATATATTGGTTTTTAAATGACCAACCAACAGGTTTAAAATTAAAAACGTAATGATAATTCATGATATTATCGAAGAAGACATATTAAACAGTTCCGTAGTATAACATAGGTACGATGTCATGGCTCTTGATTTTACGTGTGAGTATTTG
>NW_022738334.1:0-616 GCF_011630105.1 Anneissia japonica
CTTTGTCTAATCAGGTCTAATGAAAAGGATATCCATGCAGTGTTATTAACTTTCACATCTTAAACCATCCTAAACTTGAGAATAACTTCAAGATGGATTTTTTTTTTCTTTCTTAGAACATAATTTTTCTATTAATGATTAAGAATTTCTTCAGAAAAAATGTTTTTGTGTTTAAGCGTAAACATACATCAGTAGGAAAGCCACTAGAAAAATTGTGTCGAATTTCGCCTAGGAGAGGGCACCCTATTTTTCGAAATTAGTTCAAATTTTCAGAATTTGATGGTGTTTGAAAAAACGTTAATTCACCATGTAACTTACTTAACAAAACAAACATAATAGTGAAATAAGTTTATAAATAGTTTAATATAGTGAAATATTTTTGGTGTATTTGGACCGAAACCATGAGTAATTTAATAGACAATTCGTGGTACACAATTTTTACGAGATTGTGCTTTAGTAATTTGCGAATTTAAAATACAAAAAAAATTTGAACAGTATTACGCATTTAAAATCCCTGCTGTAAAAATTTATAATCTATAATTAAAAATATCAAGATGAAAAATCGAGCCCCGGGGACGCAAATCCGACTCTGGAAACTAAGGGTGCCTCCATTTCG
>NW_022738335.1:0-792 GCF_011630105.1 Anneissia japonica
CCCTTAAAATGCTAATTTGTCAGAGCTTCCAGAAGATTCGCCCCACCCTCGCAGGGATCCCTAGGCAGTCGCCCATCGTAAGGTCCACTTCGGTTGTAAATTTCGCAGAACCGATGACCGCTGTCAGACATTCCAACACCTCAACGTCCAAAAGCGGGACACATTGATTCTTAAAGCAGGATTTTTTGTTCAAAAGCGGGACACACCGTGATTAACATTACAGATAAATTGTATGCATGAAAATACACAGTAAATAGCATCCTCTGAAATTGCAAAAAGTTCTCAAATTCTTTGCGCGCATTTCTTGTTACTCTATAAATTGCACATTTTAGGGAGTTTTCATCAATTTCGACGAAATTAGAATTAAAAACACAAAAATATTTTGCGCGCCTCGCGCGCATTTTTTAAGGCTTTTTTAGGTTTACCCTTTTAAGTTATTTAAACACATAATAGTCCCAAACTCAAGAAAGACAAATTTAAGATAGATCATTTTAACCTAAAAGAAGGGCCTCAATGTGTATTTATGGTGAAAGAATATGTTTGTAATAAATAAAACCATGATGAAAGTGCTTATATTTAGTTTCAAACACACGTGTGTGGCCTATATTATAAATCAGATAAGCCCTATGTCGTATTGTTTTCTATATGGGGAGTGGGGTGGTGTGGGTATGGTAAATTACTAACCGGGAAAATAAATACCCACTCCGACCCAAGACCCTTGTTACGTGCCTAGTGTTAGCGCCAATGTGTGCCCTTGTGCGGACAGGGGATGTGCCCCCTCTGAAGCTGGAA
>NW_022738336.1:0-368 GCF_011630105.1 Anneissia japonica
GGTCTAATGTCGTCTCTGTAAGACAGTCTAAATTTAGATTGGCATGTCGCTGGAAAGGGACCAGAGACTGGTGCTCCTTTAATAGTTTATCTTATTGGCAATGACTTTACCACGTCTTATTATCGCCGTTAGTGTTTTTATAAACGATGCCTTAATTTATAAAATAAAGACTCGTAAAACACAATTGATGTTCAATTGCTTTAATACACTTGAGGTTTCTTGTTATTCATTAGAATAAACGAACAAAAGCACTCAAAATTCACATAGATAATAGCTTTCAAAAGTTACCTAAAACCGTTTTACGATCGCATGATGACGTCATCGGCCAAACACCGTTCGTAAAATAGAAGGTTCGTAATTGAGAAATT
>NW_022738336.1:387-660 GCF_011630105.1 Anneissia japonica
GGGAAGGTCGACTGCAGTCGACCTTCTCAATTACGTACCCTTTGAATTTTATTTGTTTGATAATGTTGAAACAAAACATATAGTCTTCTTAATATTTTCCAAAGTAACACGTCAACAACTTGAAATATGATTCAATGAGCTTGATGATCGAAGTTTTGCACTGTTGGTTCTTCCTTTTCTACGGTCATAATACGTTGAAAACACCGGTTCTCGTCCGATCACCGAAAAAAAGCAACGGCGGGCCCGATTAATACTTGGACCACCTTGGAATAC
>NW_022738336.1:767-1194 GCF_011630105.1 Anneissia japonica
GATCTCGATGATCGAAGTGTTGTACGTCTGTTGGTGCTCCCTTGTTTTCGGCCATACTACGTTGAAAACACCGGTTCTCGTCCGATCACCAAAGTTAAGCAACATCGAACCTGGTTAGTACTTCGATGGGAGACCGCAAGGGAATACCGGGTTCTGTCAACTTAATTCATTTTTTCCCTAAAAATTTTGACCAACATTAGCGCATCGATACCTCTTACAATATTTTCCTAAGTAATTTTTCTTTGTTAGGCACGGTAAGATAACCTGAAACACACATTATTTCATTGAAAGTTTGAAGTTTTTCGGAACAGTACTCAAATTACGGCGGATAAGTTAAAAATTTGCACTAAGTGCTTAACTCGGCGAGATAAGCACGTTTGTTCAAAAACTCAAACTGTAATGTAGATTAAAAATGAGTCATTGAATT
>NW_022738337.1:0-866 GCF_011630105.1 Anneissia japonica
ACCTTCGTCGAACGTTCGAAACCTTCTCCAGCGGACGTAAGATTCCAGCCAGGTCATGACGTTGGTTCTGTTGCAATTCTTTCTGGATCGCGAATACTACGACCACCGGATCGCCGCCTGCAACGGAGACGATGTGGGTACTGTTACGACGCCCTCGTGACGTTCCAGACGGTGCCGACCTTGAGATCCAACGGCCGGCTGTCGTGGCCTCACCGAGTTCCGGACTTCGAGACGAAAGGAAAAGACGCGGTGCGGGCGGCCGCGTCCGGCGAGAGGGTCGGGTACGATCCGTACCCGTTCATGGAATCCGCGATCGTCAACCGACTCGGTAAAGATGCGGACGCCCGCGTTCGCGTGATCTCCGCGTTCAGGAGTCACGGTCACGAGGTCGGTCTTGCATCGGCGAAGTGCTTCGACCAGCTGTTCATCGCTCACGTTCCGGCAACCCACGTCCGCATCTTCAACGTGGAGCTGTCGATGCACAACGCCCGCATAAGGAAGGGACTTGCGTCCGTGGGAAGGGTGATAAGAGATTGGGCCGGCGGCGCTAGGGCCGACGAGTTCGACGAAGGACTGCTAAAGCCGCTCTTTATCCTGACCGAGAATTAATGTCGGCTCGTGCAAGCCTTCCGACGTTCATGCGGAATATACGACCGGAAGCTGAGGACGAAGAACAGGATCGTGACAGTGAGATCGGAACCTGCGTCGTGGAAATTTCGCTGGCGAGATTGCAAGCTCAAACTTTGCGATCAAATTACGCTGTACGAGCGGGCGGACGAACGTCTCAAGTGGACGTGCTGCCTGTTCGCCGACGACCGCGTCCCCTTCGGACGCTTACCGGTCAACCTACTTTTAAATATGAAATA
>NW_022738338.1:0-3724 GCF_011630105.1 Anneissia japonica
TGATACATGGCCGAAATTTCCGACCCCGACTCCGGTTGGGCGGGAGTACTCATTTACAACCTACTCACATTTAGACGAAATGAAATATGTTTTGCTATGTTAATGCTATGACTTGTTTTTAATTATTACAAAATCCTTCTTTATCAAGGTATTGATATTTCAAATGATATGATCAACGTTGCCAGACAAAAATATCAACGCGCAAACGTAACGTATGAAGTTGCAGACGCTAACAACTTTGTTGAAAAATTTCCCAAGTGGGAAGGTAGATTTGACAATGTTTTTTCAGTTCACGCTTTACACTGGGTACAGGATAAAGCTAGTGCAATGCGTAACATCTGCCTAAAAATCGACGGAGAGTGTTTTCTCTTGTTCTATGGACCGACACATCAAATGGTAGGCCAAAAACCTGATGAACTTCCCTATTATTTGAAACATCACAGCAATTGGAAGAAACACCTCAAGGTTTGCAAAATGTTTTATTACAATTAAAAAATAAGCGTTAACCAACTTAACATAAGTTATTGTTTGTTAAAATTACAAATTCGTTTATTTACTTTATAGGGTTACGTTCACAGAATGTACAATCAGTTTCGACCTAGATGACACCCGGAAGTTGTTGAAATCTGTAGGTTTTGAAGTACTTAGTGGAACGTCACATACTCCATGTGAAAATATAGACATCTCCAGTGAAGACGAATTAAAAGGTACGGTAAAGCATTTTATTTGACAGTAACACGTGACATGCCTAAATACGGTCAATAGGCACATCATGACTACTGTATTATGGGCATACAACATATTAAATAAGATTTGACAGAGCTTAGTAAGGCATAGTTTGCTGTACGGTATTACTGTAATTTAATTAGTCTTAACTCATTTAAAATATAGGCCTATATTCAAGTTCAAGTTTTATTTCAAAATATCATTATTGTAGCTTTGCAGCTAAATTGCGAATGATACATTAGGAAAAAAAATAGACCTGGGTCTATACATTGCACAAAGATTACGAAACAACATTTATATATAAGTTCAAAATATAAGGGTAAAAAAGATACATAACAGTGAAAATATATTGCTTTAAAAATTTAACATATTAAACTATGATTTAGGTTTAGGATGAACTGATTAATCTGGGCTTAATGTTAATATTGAGGTTCGAGTATTATACCTTACAAGCAGTGGCGGCGTCAGCGGGGGACAGGGGGAGTTTTAACCTCCGTCGGACAGGACGGGAGCCCCCTGTCGGTGGACGAATGACTAGGTCATCAGATAAAAAATAAAACAAAAATAATTTTCCTATCCAAATAACGTTATTTTGTCTACCAATCCATAATTGTGGTCTAAAAGCACATTTTGGACCATACTAAGGCACAAAAACTCTACTCCGGGCTGTCGACAAATTTCCGGTGCTTGGAAATCTAACATTTTACATGATTATTTTTTAAAACCTCCAATATTTTAATGAGAGAAATATTGCGAATTTTCAAAGTAGGTAAAATTATTTTTTTTTTATTTTCCAGAATACCTGCGTACACTCCTTGGGCACCTAGGATATTTGCCACAGCAGTACCATACAGAGTTTATTCAAGATGCGAGCGACTGGTGTTATAAAAACTTTCCCATCAATTAATTAGGAAATATATACAATAAGGTGACAGTAATTGTCGTTCATGCTGTAAAAAAGCAAATTGCGTCAGACACATAAAAAAAATGAATGGAATTCAAATTATATAGTCAATTGAAAAAACACAAGGCCTTTCGCGGTTATGACGATTACATTGTAAGGAATGGGCCTGATGGAGGCTGGGCTTTTTTTCTTTCAAAGATATGAATCAATTTATATTCAATGAATGTCTACAATGTCAGTCGCTTGAAGCACACAATCAACAGATCCAAGTTCCACATACATTTTTATTTATAAATATTAACAGTGGACAATATTGACAGATGAATTCGCAATCCACCTAGTTAACAATGACATAATACTCTTTACTAAAAACATCTAACGTTATGATTAAAATATACAAATTGAAATATTTATATACATTTAAAAATGACATAATAATAAAAATAGTAATAAAATATCGGTCTTCTTTTCACATAATGGCTCTTGCTATTTTGTCCATATCATTAATTGTTGTCACGTCACAAAAAAAA
Organism: Anneissia japonica; assembly: GCF_011630105.1. Taxonomy (NCBI): domain Eukaryota; kingdom Metazoa; phylum Echinodermata; class Crinoidea; order Comatulida; family Comatulidae; genus Anneissia; species Anneissia japonica. The sequence continues at coordinate 2,161 of NW_022738338.1, forward strand.
AAAAATATTACGATGTAAGTTAAAATAAGACAAGGTATGGAATGTCAATGCTTAATATGTTATTCTAGGTCTAGGTAGAAATTACTTCATTGGTTAAAAAAGATATCTTTTATTTGCACATGTTAAAAGTATGTGTGTAATTTTCTGCATACACAAGTACTAAATACAGTGGTGTTGCATGAACCCCCATTGTCTAATTCCATATTATAATTTGCATATGCAAACTAAGCTAATGTGATTGAATTCAGAAAACAGCCGGGAAGAGGCACATGTCAGCATATGTTTTTACGCTAAAGTTTAGTGGGAGGTGGCTTAGTGGAAAATTCACATTTTCGGCCAACTTAAACTCATAAAAAAAAGCATCCCCAATTAACTACACCAGACATTTTATTCCCGGACGTTGACCTCCGAGGCTTATATACATACTGTAGGTGGCCCCTTAGCTTAACCACCACTGACTAAGGCATTGTGAAACCTTACTATTGTGTATAAGTATAACAACGGTGATCCTTGTTTAGCATGTGAATACATCAGCTGGATTTCACACTGATTAATATGATCATACATAAGCTGTAAATACCCGACCACTTTTTACCCACAATTTACTGAGGTAATAATTGAGATAAAAACGTAACATTTACACTTTCTCCTGTTAAAATTTCTGACATTTCGAACTAAATAATAAAAAAATATAGTAAACACTGCAATACCAATGATAATACCATCCAATACCAATAATAATATTATTATGGTAATTATAATAAAACTATAAGTATTATTGGCCTATAAAATAACATTATTATGATAGTAATAAAAATTAATATTTATAAAATTAATACAGTACTAATAATTAATACACACTGATAAAATTAATTGCATTAATATAACAGAAATTCAATATGTCAATAATAATTGATTAGATTAGATAATATCAATATTTGAGTACTTATGACTAATGTCCTATTCAATTCAATTATAATTAAAGAAAACGTATCAGTAATTATTGTAATCTCTTTCGTTCAATATTGACACGCGAAGTTGACAATATAATACGTGTAGCATGCAGGCGACATGAGGCCTGACCACAATTTTCTTGTTGCCCGCGAAAGTAATTGTAAAACTATTTGTGCGGTCTGCTTACCATTCCTCGCTCAAAAACGCACCATTGTTGTCGCTAATAACCTGTAAAAGTGTTCTGATATAAAAAGAGTAATAGGCCTACAATAATAATTCAATTTAAAACATTCTTGTTCGAATGTTCTAAAATTAAACACTTTGGTTCATTCTTGGTTTAAGACTTTCTTGTTTCCCTTTAAACTGAGTAATATGCTTGATATTGATTGTTTTTGTAGTTTTGTTTTTTAGAAGAGTATAGATTTAGAGGATAGTTTACCTAAAAAAAAAAACAACTTCATCACAATAATAGTTACAATATTCATAATTGTTTTAAAAATGAGGTTAAAAAACAATCAGCCCCGCTCTACTACAGTGGCATATCTAGGGGCTGTCTCTTATACACATCTGATACCGGTCAGTTCTAGTATGTGAACTCTTGTATTCTTTA
>NW_022738338.1:3953-50270 GCF_011630105.1 Anneissia japonica
CTATTAGATACACCAGGGCTATATTGGTTTCTTCATTCAAGCTTCTTTTCTCGGTGCATGGCCTGAAGCAGATTATGTACTAGCAAAGCCAGAATCTTGTTCATAGGATCCATTGCGCCTCTCTGGAACCACTTCGGTATCGTTGTCCTTGCATGCTTGAATCCTAACTTATTTAATATATAGTCAGCTCCCAAAGCCTCGATTTCTTTTCCACCAAGTGACAGTAGCCTATTGGAGTAAGAAGAAATATTTATCAATGTACTGTATTCATTCGTGTCTAAATGCATGGCCCATCCCATTACTTTGAAGTGGTTTTTCAGAAATTGGCAAATGTTACATTAGCCAGAAATATTTACAAAACAAGTTCTCGTAATCTCGAAAGCTCTGATGAGATTCTAGTGGTCTTAACAACCACCCATACAAAGAAGATCTATCAATCAATCAATCAATCAGCCAGCCGAGTGATTCTAGTTGCCTTAACGGCCACCCATACAACAAAGATCTATCAATTATTCAGCAGGGTCTCCTAGAGCTCCTCATCGGAGCTAAAAAGTTGCACTTACCTAACTGTAGGTTCAAGTTGCCATGTTGTGCACTGAAACACTCGCCAGTCTTCTTCACCACGGGATGGAGTCATGTCTGCTAATTTCTTGTCTGGGGCTAAAGGCGTAGTATTTGAAAGATCTAGAATAGAAATACAATATACAATAAAAAGAAAAACAAAGACATTAGTTTAAAAGTAAAGAACTGAAGTTTAAAATATTCAGTTAGAAAACCTTATTGCTCCAATCGAGCACTAGACCAATTCACTACCACTCAGTTGCTTCTGATTAGACTAAAGGTAGTTTGTGCTGAAGCCCCTAGTTCAATGATGACATAGCAAAACAACGCAACTTGACATTTTTTTTGCATGTTTCGAAGTTTGCAAAAATTGTCGTACCCTATTATTATAATCGCAGTGTCTATAGACACTGTGATTATATGTGTAATTTTAATTACAACCGTTTGTTTATTACAAAGTCATAAGTGACAATTACAGATACGTTTGCCTTTGCCTGGAAAACATGTTAGGCTCGGTATTGTTGCAAGTAAGACATATTTTTGGAATTTATCACATTTTCGGCAACCACATGCATTACCTAGCTTGTTCATACGTCACTGTTAAGATTATTGATATAGAAATACCAATAACCATTTGATTTTGCCTTTTGCCAAACTCCATCAGCACAAGACAATTTTTGAATACCATTTCAAGGCAAAACAACGTACTGTATCTTCATCGTAGATATGATGTTTTGCCTTTTAGTTATGTTGTTTTGCCACCAAAAACCACTAGATTTTATGTCTTGTGCTTAAAGATATGTGGTGCTATCTCCGAAACGAATCATTATTGAGACCTGAAATTTTCACAGGTAATTAAGACGTGTTTACTCCCAAATGATATTATCTAAAAATTGACAAAAATGTCAGTAACGTTACGGTACGTTGTTTTTCCTCGGTACAGCCGAACTAAGCTCCATGAATAAAGGAATGTTGAGGAATACATTAAATTTAAATAAGGATTATTTATCATTTCATTAATCTGAAATTCAGTATGTTAATATGTTAACATTTAGAACAGGGGTGGGCATAAAAATCGGTCGGAGGGCTACAGTGAATTTTTTATTTTACACCGAGGGCCGCACCCAAACTTTAAGATGTTTCCAGTGTGCTTCTTAAACCTTCTTGCACTGCTTTTATTACACTTTATTCTCAGCAGAAAACTGCCTTTCAAGAGGTATCGCTGGATGGGAAAAAAAACCAAAAAATATTTATATTAATACCTTTATCTTTTTTGTCGATGTAGCTTGAGACAAGATCGTGTAAAAATATAACCAGTTCTATGTCCATTGCCATGTGTATGTGATCGTCAAATTGAGTTATAAAAGTTACATCCACGGTTGGCTTCACATCTGGATTGAAAAGAAAAAAGAAAAAAAAAACACCATTCAAAAACATTTAAGTCATTTGACAAACGAATATTACAAACGAACAAGTAAAAGGTCTGAAACACTGACAAATTTTTAAAATATTTTAAGTAGATTAAAAATGGCTTCAAACCTTTAAATGGTGAAGTTTGTGGCAATATTGGAGTAATAATACTGTTACAAAACCGACATGGATAATAATAATTATAATTTATTCATTAATATGGCGCAAGTTCCATTAGAATATGTTCAAATGTGCATTACAATAAAATAGAAAAGAATATTACAAATTAACAGTATAAAAAAGGAAGATCAAAATTCAGGGAAGCTAAAATTACCAATTCATATCAACCAAATATTGGGGTAATATTGCCGTAATATATTACGTCTTTCTGTATGAATGGATCATGTATGCTCAGAGAGCCATCGGCCAATCTTTTTAGTCATCATCATAAACTGAGGGTGTACTTTATTGTTTATTTTTTTGTAGGAGTAATATTACAGGAATGCGATTTGCTTAATTTTTTTGTGCTTGTTTCGGACACACTCCAGAGCGCACCCTGACGGGAAATACTGCGGCGATAGCTAGGTCTGAAAATGGAATGCTACAGAATCCTTATATCACGGTTGCAGTTATTCCTCACCTCTGTCTGAAAGTTATTATTTATTTCTTCTTTAACCTGGGTGGCCTGTTCAGTGTTGAACACTGCTCTCCCACAGGGCCCAGGATCAACAATACAACTCTTAACTACCAACTTTTAACAATTTAAAATAGCCTATAAAAATTAAAAAAAAAATTTAGATCTGCCAATCTTTCTTTTGTACTTTATTTGGTGATCGGCAGATAAAGAAGTAGCTGACAGTAGAAAGTCTAGAGATATGTTAGACTACTACCCCAACAAGGAACCCTTAATCTGTGACATAAGCCTAAGCATTTTATTTATTAAAAAAAAATCACAAAATAATAAAAGTATACAAATACCTTGACCATTCTCTTGCACTTTCATCGACTCTACATCAAAATGAATGGTTGGCTCACGCAGAGCAAACAATGCCCACGATTTAGCTCTAAAATTGATCCCACCGAAGCATGCTAGGAGAACACTATTCCCAGATAACTTGACCTGACCTCCAAGAACAGTTCCTAGCTCTGGCACGACTGTTTCACCAAACACCCAATTAGAACACTCCGAGAGGAAGTTAGAAACAGGCTGCCAGTGACGATGATGATTTCTGATCACTAAAAATGCAGATAAATAAAAAGTAAGTATTACTGTATATGTTCATTAATAGGTAATGCATGACAAAAACAGGATTTTCATAAAGGGCAGTGATGGTTAAGACACTTTTCTTAAAGGGAGCTGGCAGTAAGTGCTGCCTTTGAAGAAGTTGCTAAAAATTAAGATGATTTCCTTTAAGGTAGCTGAGATGCTTGCCTTAAAAAAATTTAGATGCTAATTGCCTGTTTAAAGGAATTCAGTTAAGATGTGAATTGCCTGTTGAAAAGAACTTGGTGATTAGATGCTTGTGTGAGCGTGTTAGCTTTTAAAATGCTTACATTTGAGGGAGTTGGTGGCTAAGATGCTTGCCGTAAAGGGGGTTGGTGGTAAAGATGTTTTCCTGTATAAGTTGGCGGCAGTAAAGATACTTGCCTTTAGGAGAGTTAAGTATTAGGATGCTTGCCTTTGAAAAAATGGTAGTTAAGAATAAGATTCAAGAAACTTTATATTTATTTATTTATTTTTTTTTTTTTCGCAAAGTAAAATTGAATAATGTAATAATATATTTTAAGACATAAAAAAACATTAAAAAAAATATATAAAAATGGTTGCTTCAAAAAAAGTTTTAGGGCATTAGTAAAGGTACAAAGTAAATTTGTGTTAAGATATCGGCCTTCAAAGAGTAGGAAGTTAAGATGCTTGTCTCAAATGGGATTACCTGAAAAGAGACTTGCCTTAAGTAAAGTTGGAAGTGAAGAGGCCTGCTTCCAAAGGGTTTTGGCTAAGATGATGGCCTCAGAGAACTTTGGCAGAGAAGATGCTCATCTCCAAGGGAGTTGGCTATTGAGATGCTTGCCTTCAAGAAGTATGGCAGAAAAAATGCTTGCCTAAAAGGACCTCCAAGGGAGTTAGCTGTTAAACTTGCCATCAAGAAAGTTGGCAGAGAAGATGCCCACCTCCAAGTGAGTGGGTGTTGAGATGCTTGCCTTCAAGATGATTGGCAGAAAAGATGCTTGCCTTCAAGGAAGTTAACAGTGAAGATGCTGTCCTCCAAGAGATTTGGTTACTAAGTTGCCTTAAAGGGAGTTGGTAATGAAGATGATTTCCTTAGAGGGTGTTGTCAGTGAAGATTCATGCCTTCAAAAGTGTTGGCAGATAAGATGCTTGCACTTGAGGGCTATTGCTAATAACAAATCTGTCATTTTAAGTGAGTTTGTGGTTAAGATGTTAGCCTTAAATGGGAGATGGCAGTGAAGATGCTTGCCTTCAAAAAAAGTTGATTTTATTAGGTGCTTGCCTTTGAGGACGTGGAGTTAGTTAAATTGCCTAAAATGGGATTAGCATTAAAAATTACACAAATCAATCGTGATGTTGGTAGTCTATGAGTGAGATACTTACACGAGCGACACAAAGGGCACTCTGAGTGCCGGTCGAGCTTAACACTCGGTTTAGGGCCCCCACACGCCGAGCACAAAGACTTGCGAGCGGACATGTCGATCGAGACTACAATAAACAAAGGATATCTTGCAAGTTGAAAATAAATCCAAAAAATAAGATAGCTTGAAAAGACTGCAAGTAATTTCAAAGGCTGGGTGTATCCAACTTCGAACAACGTCGAAAAGGGAATGAGGACGTTTGTTAGGGAGACGGTTCGCACGTGGCGCCTTGGGTCGGACTGTTCCATTATTTTCGAAGGGGTGTTCCGTTTTGGGAACAATGGCAATTAGTCGGTTATCCAGGTAAGTATTCACGAAATAGACTATTGCATTTAAGGAAGTGTGCAATCAGCATACTTGCCTTCATTGGAGTCATCAATTAAGATGGTTGACAAAGATGGGTTTGATCCTAACAAAAAATACAGAATTTTTCTCACTAACTATAAACAACTCATTGTTTAAGGACCTAGTAAAAGAAGATTGAGGTTCTCAATTGACCGGTTTTACTGAACATACAGATACAGTAGTTTGCAATACTTGCCTTGAGGAGTGAGAGGTGGTTTTTGGGTTGTTATTATAGGTTTTGTCAGGATCTGACTCCCAAAACTTGCAAGTGCCATCTTGCTGCTGTGAAACTGTTGACTTATAAATTCGGTCAGTTTGTTGATTATCTTGATGAGGTCAGGGGTCGTTGAACGTGTGATCATCATCTGGACTGTGTCCCATTTCAAATCAATGTGAACAAATATTGACGCAGGCCTTAAGAAAAGAGAGCCAAAGTAAATAAATATATCTTTTCAATTATTCTACTTGTAATTAATTTTAATTATAAAATATTGGTCAATACAGTTAAAGACGATTAATAAAAGTATATAGTTCATACAATATATTTCAAAGATCTCAACAGAAACAAATCTGAAGAGATATTATCAGATGTTAATATTTAGTATATTTTCCTGTATGTTAATTGGGTATAAACAAATAACAGGCTGTGTGTAGGTTTCACCAGTTTTTAATTGGTTTGGAATATTAGTTAATTGAATTGAAAACTTCATTGTCGATTATAAAATACAGTATCATAAAAAATAATATATTATAAAAACTAAAAATTAAACCAGAAATTGCTGCGAAAGGTCAAGTGACAAGTGATGCACTTACAAAACAGGACATTATTTTGCAGGAAGCAGGTTTTCCATAATTTTAGCTCGTATTGATACCCTGAAAGACTGTAATTTACCTTGTAGTAATACTACTTTGAGCTGGTTCTGTAAGGTTCAACCGCCACTCGTCCTTCAACTCAAGGCCTACTTCAGTTAGCTGACAAAGCAGTGTACTGCCGCCCATGTAATCCACGCTCACACTCAAGTCATCCAGTTTTGCAGACACTGTGTGACTGGGTTCTTTCCCAGGTTGCTCCATGATATGGCCTATGTCAAAAAGATAACATCCCATTACAGATTCACCAATCCCATTACAGATTCACCAATCACCACAGTTAAGATTCATCAATGTATATCATCAGTTGGGATTCATCAACCACCATCATCAGTTGAAGTTGAGGATTCTGGAATTCAAAATAGAATGGGCCTGGGAAGGGAACTTTAGGGATGGAGGGTCCATACTACATCAGGCACACCATGGTTTAGGCTGAGGCAGAAAATGTTATATCTATGGCAGCTCAAGATGACCAAAAATGAAACTTTCACACATTAATTTGAATGCATTTTTTCCCCATTTATTATTTTTTTTTTCTTCAAATATTTAAGGAGAGAGTGGGGGCTTGCTTGACTGGACAACCCCACCCCAATCTTTTTGAATTTGGCTCTGCTTGATTCATCAATCACCATCTTTGGTTAGAGTCTCCAATCACCATTATCAGTTATTATGCATAAATTATAAAACAGGGATGTATTACCTTTACATAAGTTGTTAGGAGTATGTGTTTACACATGTATTACTAACGCCAGTGTGTGAATGTATGACAACATGAGGATGCCGTTATTATACCTGTGCTATGGAATTTAGTCATTTCCAACCTTCCACCTATGACCCCTCCATGTGAATCTATGCTAGACTGCTCAAGATCTAACACCAGTCGTACATCTTTACATCCAGTGTTGTCTAGTGATATCCAAACCTGCTTCTGAAGTCCTTGCACTAGCCACCTACAAACAGTGAACATTTAAATCATGTATTTCTATACCAGACTAATGCCTTATTAGTTGCAAAGAAGAGTGACAGTGTTAAATTAGTTTATTAGTTTGAGAGGGTAATAACAGGGATGAGGGAGCGTATGAAAACAGTAACGAACGTTAAAAACAACACAAAAGGAGGCAGAGACCCCAACATTCCGATCATAAGAGCAGAGGACGCACCTCGTCATTGGACTAAACCCGCGATGACGTAATGACAGTAATGACACATCAGTTAATTGATGAAGTTCGCCGAGACTGACGAAACATCTTGAGTGACCGTATTTAAGTTTGGTTAAACAAAAATGAAATAAATATAACTAATAAATGTCTGTTTCCTAACAAAGTTGTCTGGTTTTAAATAAATTCAGCTGGTTCTAAAGTTATATTAAAAAAAAAATATTATAACAATATCACCGACCCTATACAGAGTCAAGAGACAAGTAAAGTTGTCTGGCTTTCAAAACTTACACAGACGTGCCCATCACGTTACTCATATTCATATTCACTTGTAGCTTGGATAGGTTGATGCCAATCACCACTCGGGTATCCCATACCAACTGTTTACTCTCCTTCTCCTTGCTGGTGAGGGGTGTAGACGTCGGCCTCTGCTGGTCTCTGTGTGCAACCAACTCAGCTGGAGTTCCATCTACGCAGAAAATCTTAGATCATTAATAAGGATTAAAGTAGAAACAATAATTTCACAGGTTTAGTTGATTGCCGTATTTAGTACATTCTTACAATAAATTATAGCTTAATGTATATTGAGCATAGCGACAATCATAGAGTAGAGAGAACAGAATGTTTACGTTATAAGATCATCTTGATAATAAATAATAAATAAATTTTATGTAATAAAAAATTTAATACTGTCAGCTAACATAATCAGGTTCGAGTGGTTAACGTCAGTTTAAAACTGCAGTTGTCTCTCTGTAATATGCATAACCTGTAGTAAGTAAATCTATGCTAAACAATAGAAGTTATTTCAGTATTATTTAACATTAAAATATATTTAAATCACTTTCCGTCAAAGTGACACAATTCAAGCCAATTAGAACAATTGAATTTAAGCAATGGAAGAATGTGGGATCACCCTAAAATATCCTAATCAATATTCAAACATGAATGACTTGATGTTGTTTTCTAGATATTTTATTTAAAATAAAAACATATTTTTAAATATAAAGGATATAAGTCTTTTGACTAGATTCACTATGTTAAAAATTATATTAGCTTCATTCAGACTGAATTGGCATTTTGGAATATTATATTTTCAATTCATTCCTACAGTTAAATAACAAAAAAACAAAGAGAATTCCCATCGTAAACATAAAAGGCATTGATAATTATATTCGGTTTAAAACTGATTAATATCTATATATATAAAAAAATGTTTTATGTGTTATCTTTTACTAATGCTGTTTTAAATGTAAAGATTTTTTTTTTTTTAATGTTAGCGACCTTTTTCACTTTTACATCCATAATAAAACAGAAAACTGCTAACGCTTTGTTTTTTAAGTAAATAAAAAATTTGTCTGTTATATTAGACATAGTGTTTGCTTTCATCAAGTCTGCAAGTTGCTAAAGCGAAGTTTTACTTTTATAGCAAAGTGTTATTATTTTAGTACTGCTAATTGCTATGTAACTTATTAAACTGCATTATCTACTTTAATGAACTGAAAATAATTTTTATCAGATAAAAGCATAAAAAATAGTAAAAAATAACAGTGACATTAAAGTGAATGGAATGGTAAAACATGCTTAGCATATGGCTTAAGTGGTTTACCTGATTGCCTGTGCAAAAAGGCTTGTCTCAACGGAGAACCTCGGCCTAGCTGAGAGTACAGGTTGAAAACGCCTGGGGAAGAGGGGTTGAATGGACCTGCTGTCCTCCATGACGGAGGCCTTAGTGGGAATGTACCCTGTCGGTTTCCACCAACTAAATTTTCTAGACTACCCCCAAGCTTAGGTGATGATGAATCTGATGAGCCTGCAGAGCGATATAAAAGAGTGATATAAAAAATAAAAATAACTAAATATTAGATAAATAACTAAAAGAAAATATAAGTTATATAAATCATTAGTAATGCTGGTAGCATATGAGTGAGATTCCTGAAATCAACAATTGTCACTTTTTCCTTACCAGGTTACCACAAAAATAATCTTAAAATTTTCAAGCTCTCTGTATTAAAATTCCCTAAACCGTGTTTACTCCTATACTTAAGAAACAAATAATGTAGTGGCATTAATCGTATAAGCAGGCTATGCATTGTGATCTGTACTGGGCCAAATCAGAGTTTCAGCATTACATGATGTATAGGAATGGTCATTTCTTGTATTTTTTTGGCAAGTTCTGGTAAGGGAACATTGATATATAAGTATTTACAAATTGCACTAAACAAAATAAACAAAATGAAAAACAAAAACAATTAAATTGAAAGAACTGATATGATGTTAGTGAATGATAACATTTAAAAGTAAATTTCCTAAGGAACAAAAATTATTCGCAGTAATAATGCTAGCAAGAATGTAGTCAGTCATAACTTTGCATAGAAAAATAAATATTTTCTTTTCCTAATATTAATTTCAAATTAACATAAAAAGCAAGTAACACAAAACAAAACCATCTATACTTTCTATTGCATTATATTTTTGTACAAGTAAGTAAACAGGAACGAAAGTTCTCTTGGTAAATTGATTTTCAAACAAGATAGCGAGAGCTCTCTTTACTGTACTGCAATTTCAACAAGAAAAGCAAGATGAGCACTTAAAAAGGTAGTTTTCATTAATGTTTTTAATAATTGCCCAATGTTTTACAAAAGGGAAAAATTGTCCAGCTAAAAACTTTTCTTTTTTCGTCATATTGTTAGTCTGCTCAACATACATTTTGAAATTGTGGGCTACCAAATGATACAAAAAGAAACAGAATTTTATATTTTGTCTGAAAATATGTATATTCACTTTACCACATTCAGATGGTTGTTTTGTTGGTAGCTGGGTTGTGCTTTCCTTTCCGAAGAACAGCTGGTGTGCAATCGATTTTCGATACCAAGCTTTTGGGAATGCCAACACTTCAGTCAATCTCCGGATGTCATAGTTCAAGGACGCTGACCCAACATCGCACAAAACTGAAAGAAAAAAAAAATTATTGTTAAATATACAAAATCACAGAGGGAGGGTCTTCATGTATACAATGAATAAAAATAAATCTTATCTAGCATCTCAACCATTTACTATCTAAATCCAATTATACACTATCAGATCTTTGTCAGATTCAAAAAATGTTGGATCAGACCTATCTGATCGTGGAGTACTTGTTTACTTCACTGCTGAACCGTGATTGCTTCTTTCTGACATATTTTATCAAAAAAATTTCTTTTCTTGTCTGACAATGTTTAACTTTATCAGAGGTGGAGCTGAATATCTTAGTGGTTAAGATACGTAATACCATGGTCCTGGGTTCAATTCCTGTCAATGACTGACGATTTTTCTGACAACCGAAAACAACTCCACTCAGAAAGACTTTACAAAACATCATACAGTGCAGCCGTTCTGTGGCAAAACAACGTAACTTGATATTTTTACTTTTCGAGTACAACAGAGTTAAAGTTTGCATGTTTGCAACTTGGAAATGAATTGTCGTAATCTTCTGAAATTTTGCATGACCTTATATCTACAGACATTATAATTATATGTAAAATGTTAATTACAAATGTTGGTTTATTGCAAAGTTAATAAAAATATTTACAGATACGTTGTTTTACCTCGGAAACATGTCAGGCACGCTATTGTCACAAGTGCGACATTTTCTAAAATTTATCACATCTGGGGCAATCATAAGCATTACCTATGATTAGTGATATGAAAACCCTATCAACAAGTTGATTTTGCTGTGCCCAATTCCATTAGCTCAAAAGAACGCATCTTCATCGTAGATACGTTGTTTTGCTGCGTAATCTGGCAGTTACATTGTTTTACCACAGAAAATCACTAGATTTTAAGTTTTGTGCTTGAAGATAAGGGGCGGATCCAGAGATACCCAAAAGGGGGGCCGAAAGGGGGGCCAAAAGTTGGGCCGATCGAGACAACACTGTCCTAGGGGGTCCGGGGGCACGCCCAAGCAAAATATTTGTGTTCTGACAGCCGAAAATAACATATTTTGAGGCGTTCTGGGCTATCATTTTTTTCTTTTTCTTTCTTTTTTCTTTTTTTTTTCTCCTTTTCTTTTACCTCCCCCTAAATCCGCCCCTGAAGATAGGTGCTATCTCCAAAACCACTCATTGTTGAGACCAGAGATTTTCACAGGCAATTCAGTGGTGTATAATATACTCTTAAATGAAATTCAACAAAAAATGAGATACATTCTTTTGCCTCAGGACGGCCCAGTATGTGTGCATGTTTGTTTTGTTTAAGGGTTTGCTCTCAGACAGTGATTAAGTTTGTTATTAGCAATCATTGGCCTGTGTGCCTAAATAATGAATAACATAAATCAATAAATCGATCAATCAAAATCTGATAAAATCTGATAATGCATGCCCAGCTTATTATAAATGATGCAATAAGTGACTCAATGTTTCTGTACGGTTCTCATTCAAAAAAGGCTCTTATTGATATCCTGGGTGTAAGCTTTCCAAGTTTTAATAGTTGTTATTGACCTGACAAAGAATTATCCACCTGGAATAAAAAATGATGGATAGTTTTAAACTAATTTTGAAATAATAATGTACTGTGGTTAGGAAAGAAAGAGAAGTAAATAAAAAAATATAACTATATTAAACTAAATTATATTAATCCATTAATCAATTTATCAACCAATCAGTTAATAATTATTAAGTAATCAATCATTAACATACTTGAGAATTTAATTGAACTTGGTGAACCACTTGATGATGAAGTACGGCTTAGATGAGAGGGGGCAGGGGAAGTACTTCGCTGAGGTTCCGTAACAAGCCCTGGCGAAGAATGATCTGTCACATCGGGTGTTGGTGATACGTAAGCCCGGCGTTTTCGAGAGAGATTCACGCGCACAAACTCAACTTTGACAGACAGAGAATCTCGTCTGTTAGCTGCCTCGAAATGTCTCTCTGGTATTCCAGCTATTAATAAATGCAAAAATACAGATTACTTCTTACGATTTATATATTTTGGTGCATGTCATAGAAAAGTAATCAGTCTTGAGTGTATCAGAGGTCTTTCACTAACACAGCATATTACAGGCAAATATTTCACAAAGTTAAAATCATTATCTTATAGACTATGTTCAATAACACCATGAGCATATAATTACAACCTTAGATATAATCGAAAGTCTTGTTTAACAATTACAGTACAGCGAACAAATTCATCTGGTGCATGATATAGAAAGGTAATCAGTCTCGAGGTTTATAAGAGGTTTTTCACAAATACAGCATTACATGCAAATATTTCAAAAAAGTTAAATTCTGCATGAAGGCTTCTTTAAAACAGTGTTTATTTGATGGCAATTGGTTGAGTATTACCAAAGTTACGAATAGTTATTTCATTGGATGTCAGCCATGTAGGTTATGAGGAGAAAACAGCTTCCAAATATTCCAAAATCAATAGTTTATTATTAAGATTTTTATTTTAAAAATAACTTTAATATACTTTTCAGTTAGATTTAGTGATTGATATTTTACTGAAATGTTCTTCAACATATCTTCTTTCATAAAATGCAAAAACATGAAAATGTTCAAAATTCTGATTCTCAAAATGTTTTGGGTGCTTGTGAGAACTTAGAAATTGCGACACACATGCAGGGTTTTGCCACAGGCAGCATCTATTACCATTCATCTATTATATATAATAGATGAATGAATAGATGAATAAATTCGGGAATGATTTATTTTAATTATTTAAATTAATAAATGAATAATAACCGAAAAAAGTTAAAAATCTAGTTGAGGCTGCAATTCAATGCCAATTTTTTTTTTTTTATTAATACAGTAGAATCTTTCTTAGAAAGAAAAAAGAAAATAAACATAAGTTATATATTTAAATAAGTAAGTATTTTTACAAAGAAAATGAAGCAAACTTAGAAACAATTTTTTTACCCAATGCTGAGTCGACTCTTTGATTGCCACCGTATGGATGAAAGACGAACAAGGAGAAGTCCGACAGGCAGGCAGACACATTCAAACCACCCTTAATCAGTTCTGATTGTTGGCTTGTGCGAGGGCTGGAGCTCAAAACATCTGGGCCTAGGAACACAAGAAAACGTAACAAGATTTTGGCTTTCAATGTTAGGTCACATCTCTGCTGAATAATGACAAACAGCCAAGTATATATTCAAAGAGTTAACATCATATATTGGATTTCAAGTGTATGTCTGATCTCTGCTGAATAATGACGAACAAACAAGTATAGTTAATATCAATACATAGCATGTTTCTGCTCAATAAAATAAAACCCAAGTTACCAGAAAATACCTGGCTTAAATTAGTTTATTTAATTCTCACCTGTGAATTTCCCATCACCATCTTTATTAACTGATGCCACTTGACGAGACGAGGAGAAAGCCAACTCAACTGAGGGTAATTGAAGCAGGCACTGGACACGAGATATCGGCAAACAACTGAATCGAATTGTGGAAGGCTTAATGCAAAGATACACAACAACCTCAACAGGGAAGGTACTGTATCCAGAAGTAGATGAGGATACCAAAGATGTATTTGATGGGTCCAACTCTATACCACTGCTAAAGCTTTCATCTAAAAACAACAGACACAACACAATTATACTATTGTTTCAAATATTCGGTTTAATACTGTAACAAAGCAAATCAACATAAAAATACAATCTCTCTATTAAGAATGTGAAATTATGTTTGGTTATAAATTAATACAAGTAAATAAGATTATGAACTCAAAATACAGTAAATGTATGAACAAACATCTTTCTCTCATAAGTGCCATTCTCAAATAAACATCCCTTCAAACCTGGTATTTTTGAATAAGCAATGCTGTGAATGTTACAGCTATATTCCCATTTTTTAAATAAAGTAAGTATGACAGCGTTTTAAGGTGAGTGAATATCTATCTCCTTAACATTTTATATTATTGAGACAACCGTTTGCACACCAAACCCAACATTGTACAATTTCGAGTAAATTACTGTCAAAATTGCCTATTTAAACACACTTTTTAAACATGTTTTAAAGCTAATGTTGACGGTTTCATAAAAACACACTAAAGTACACTTATACATCAATCTTTAAATTTACTTCTGGCACAGTAGTGAGAGATAGAAGAAATAGATTTTAAAACTATCACAATCAGGCCTTTCATAATTATAGTTATTTTCATCATCATCAATCATCATATTAAACAGCACCACAACGGCTCTTATCACCACCTAATGCATTATAATACATGGGTCTTGCCATCTTCCTTTCACTTGTTTATTCAAATTAAATAATTGATTCCTTGCATTGACCATATATTGTAAAGAAAATTCTGTTTTAATTGTATTCTTCAAAAAGGAAGTAAATAAATAATGTTGAATTGATTAATTAATTTGAATAAAGATACAAACCTATCGAGGTAGCAGGTTTTGGTGATTGTTGATAAACTTCTTCTAAAGTCTTTTCAATAAAATCCAACAAAATTGGACTGATAACAATCTCCTGAAATGTAACACAAATATAGATATTAAGGTCAAGCAGCATTTAGTTAAAAAAATAAAAAGAAATGCATGATTCTTATAGATTTTGACTAATAAATTACATGGAAAAAAAATTAGAATTCTTATTACATTATATAGATATATCTATATTAAGTCCTTTATTCAAACACTGTATTTACCTTTCTTTGATGATTTATATATGATTTAACAGTGTTAAAGGCTTCTTTGATATATATATATATATATATATATATATATATATATATGGCTAATTTTTAATAGGCTTAGTAGAATACTCGAGTAAATTCCTAGGCCAAATGAAGAATACAATAGGCACAACAGATATGTACGGATGGATTTATTTGGTATAAACCCACGAAAGTCTGAAGAAGACTTATTTCAAGTGGGGTCCTTCTGGTGGTGACAGGGCAGCACACATGGAGACAATCCCCTAATCATTTCCGAAGAGTGTACTGCATTCTGTAACGT
The DNA here is from genome assembly GCF_011630105.1 of Anneissia japonica. Classification (NCBI taxonomy): domain Eukaryota; kingdom Metazoa; phylum Echinodermata; class Crinoidea; order Comatulida; family Comatulidae; genus Anneissia; species Anneissia japonica. Next base: position 18,899 of record NW_022738338.1, read on the forward strand.
GCACATGGGCCATAATGCACACAGGACCAATGGCTTTAACGTCTTTATCTCAAAGACGCCGCGCTATAGTAACTTGCATTTCAGCCCTCACGCTTTAATACAAGGAGAGGCAGCGATGGGAATTGCACCAGTGACCAAAAGGTGTCCACACACACAGTGGCTACCACCAGTTTAGCCGACTGAGCTAGGCTGCTCTCGCATGTAGGTAGTAGGCAGTGTCTATGACAACTTATCAAGGTGGAATATAGATAAACAAACCTTCGGAGCTGCTTGGAATACTATCTTGCAGTATAGGCTTGCTTTCTTTTGAGGCTTTTTGTCACTTCCATCTTCTCCATTTTCAGCTTCCATTTGGGAATTATAGCTCACCTAGTGAAGAAAATCATGATGTGGCAACCAGTGGCGGCTCTAGTATATATATTCTGGGAGGGGGGACTAAGTTGTTTGACAGGGGGACTTGAGCTCGTAGGCTCAAGCTAATGGGAAGGAGTTGAGAGGGGATTTCCTCCCAAATGAGATTTTTTTTAAGAATAGCAACCTCTGGATAGCAACCTCTGATGTGACAGACATGTGTTGGCTTGGTGTGGGCCTATTTTTATATGTTTTATGGTCTGACTGCCCGACGAGCTCTGTCTGGCGGGGGCTTGACCTGTCTGGTGGGGGGACTTAAGCCCCCTGTCCCCCGCTGGCGCCGCCACTGGTGGCAACAGAAGGTAATCAACAATGTACAAACACATGAAAGAAATTGCTTCATAGACTAACCTATGTTAAAAAGTGATTTCAATAGTTTTTCTTGACCTTTTTTTTTTTACCATTATTTGTAATTTCTATAAATGTTTTAGAGTCTTTAGGCTTTTTATTTTGTTTTTATTGAATTTTTATGTAATTTATATATTTATCTCTTTTTTTCATAAGAGCCTAAATACTTACAAACTTTGCTTCTTTTTAGACTCCCTCACTTGATAACTTTTTGTCTTACTTGCCTTTGTACTTTATGAATTGTTTATTTGTATGTTATTTATCAAGTGGAAAAAATAAAGAAAGAAAGACATCCGCTATGTGCAAATACACAGGTCATGTGTAGGTGATTCCATTATTTTCTTTCATGCTCGAGGGTAAATTCAAGGGGGATAAAGTTGAATTTCCATAACCTTGATTTTGTCCTTTCCTTCCCAAAATATAATCATCTCTTTCTTTGAATATTATGTACTATTCAACTAAACTTTATGATGATCCATTCATTAGTGTTTGTGTAATCTTGCCAACAGAAAGACTGACAGGGAGACAACGGTGAATACATAACCTTCTTTGGCGGAGATATAAATTATTCCAAAAACAATTGCTGAAGCTACAAAGGCAACTTGCATTGCTATCCCAGACATCTAATCAAACTTGATTACCAGTTTATCAAATTTACTGCCTATATATGGTCATGATGTGATGTCATCATGACCATATTTAGGCATGTTACAGGTTTTTGTCACAGAAAATGTCATAGTTTGACAGGGCTTTGGAATCAAAAGGTGGATTTGATCAGAATTCATATTACCTTTGCATCAATGCCTGGAACAAACAGCATAGTGCTAATGTCCTGCTGGGTCCGGTTCAAGGAGCGATGCCGTTGTGATAGGCCTGGTACCGACATGTAACTGGAGAGGCCAGGCCGCTCAGAACCAAGAGTCTGAAGAGGTAGAGAGGCTTTCCTAGCAGCACTAAAACTAAAGGAGATTCATAAGTACAGTAAAATGTCCATTCTATATACACCTTGGTACCAAGGGGTGTTCGTAAATTGAAAAATCCGTAAACTATATCGGGTGTCAGTTTTCAATACCTAGTCCTAGCTATCCCCTGCCATTGAGCGCCAATAAGCTGATGGCGGCCAGGCCTAGCACGAACCGACAGTGCAGCAGCGTGGTCTGCCGTGCTGGAGACTAGCTGAATTTACCTTAGATAAAAACCAAATTATTTTAATCGCTGGCATTCTTCCATAACCAAATATTACTTTAACTCTTATTCATCCATGTGTATGTTTTATGGCCCTTTCTATAATGTTCTTTCTAGTTTTTAGGTCGCCGAATTGTGTTGTTTACATGCATTTCGCGATCATATCTAGCATTCATTATGTCAAAAAGTTGCTGACCCTAACACTCTCGTTCGTCATCGTAAGTATGTGCACCCAATCCGACGACACTTGCCTTGGTAGTTTGTTGTTTTGGTTAGGTTTATTACATTAATATAGTGATAATTATACCAGAAATAGAAGAAAAGAGCGAACTATTAATAAATAAATACAACAAACTTGATTTTACATTAGAAAAATATACATTATTACTATGTAAAACATGCAAAACCGGACTTTTTTTACAGTAATATTTGGTCGATGATGACATCATCAGTTCTAAGAGGGCGTCCTGGTAAATCTTAAATATAGATATTCGGAATGGGGTGCCATCTTTCATAATCAAAACCACTTTATGTAAAATTTCCAATTTATACTTGTTCAAACCTACTGTATATTTTCTTCTGTCTCTTCTTGTTTGGGATTTTTGGCGAAGATCTCCAACCAGCCGCTATCTGTGGTGATGACAACATCAAGTTCCATATCCACTGTCTGCTCTCGTTTGAGGGTATGGCTTGGAGAAGCTCCTACACTGCCATCTTCAGAGGCCCTTTATCAAAAAAAAAAAAAAGAGAAAAAAAAAACACTTTAATTAAAATTACACAATTTAACCAGCAGGGATGTTTGAGGACTATGAGTGAGATACTGATTTGAATAAACTATGTTTACTTCTTCAAACTTACATAAAACATAAATAATGAATTCTTCTAAACTGGTGGTGCATGTATACAATAATGAATTATGTAATATGGCCTCATTTGTAGATGTGGCTTGTGTAACAGTTGTGGTTTGGACTCTCAACCTTGAGGTTGGGGGTCGAAACCCTCGCGGTGTAAGTCGCATGTGTTCATAGACAAGGCACTTTATCTGTGTCTGTCTCTGTTTACCCAGAAATATAAGTGGGTACCCTGGTGGATCTAATACCATGCGTTAATTCTAGCCACATATGGAATTGTGCTCCCATGTAGCTGAGAATGTTTCATATTAAGTTTGGTCCATTGTGTGTAAAGAGAACAGAGGCAGTTTATTGCAATATGCACAATATAAATGTTGCATTTTTAATATCATACAGTATATAGTAAAATATAATGTATAAATAATCACAATTATGTCAACAATATAAACAAAAAAAATATGTATTTCCTTTCCACCTGGTGTTGCTACACTGCAATTTCAAATCTCCTGTGAAGATTTTATCGTTGCAAGACAATAGATAAATGCAGATTCTCACATCAAATTAAATACATATTGATGAACTTACTTTTGACTTCTTCCGATCTTCTTAAGAGGAGGTGGATGATGCAAATTGATAACAGATTCATCTGAGCTGGATTCATCACTGGAGTCGCTATCTGATAGTTGGAGACCTCTCGTGAGTGGCCATAAATACCTTGACGACTGTTGAAGAAGCTCACTGGTAACTTGCCTGGGGTCACCGATGGTCACATTCAACCAATCATCGGCTGTTGAGTGGCGATTAGGGCGTGGAGGACGGGGTTCCGTTTGCGGGAATGACATTTCCATGAAAGACTCCCTGTCAGGAGTGGGTAGATCAAAGACTACCTTTGGTACATGGGATCTACTCGGAGTCAGATCAACAGGTGAAGTAAAGTACCTTGGTTTGTCAAATGACTTTGGTGACATCACAGATCTAAAAATGTGAATACAAAAATCAAAGTTTATGATTTAGTAAAGGCAAAATGTTTGTATTAAAATCGGAAAGCCCTCAAAAAGTAAATAAAAGTAAATTGAATTTTGACACTCCAGTAAGGTACATGAATTGACTTCCGAAAAAATAGTCATTAGGGAGCTTTCTATTGCACGAAGACGGTAGGACATAGAACGTAACGAGGTCACTAAAAGTCATGCGTATGCGAGAACGTTAAGGTCACCTCGTCGAGTAGATTCTTGAACGTAATTTGGACAAATCTACGTATGTAGACAACGTAGGACGCCAGGTAGGATGGTCACGCATGAGTGATTCCGTTCTAGCGTCCCGTCGTCGCACAAATCGAAAGCTCCTAATAGGTGGTTAATGTGCACATTGAGTAATGCCACTGTCATAACGCCACTGAACACTGCATTTTGCCGTGGATATTGGCGCTGTATAAGTCATTGTTGATTGACTGATTGATAAATTGAAAGATGGACATGGAATGTCTTACTTGGATCTGCTTCTTCGTGGCCTTGCATCCGTCTGTGTATGTGCACTAGGCATTGGGATTAGACCAGGTACTAGATGATCTCTCCAAGTGTTTCCCTATCAGATAAAAACATCATTTGTTAGCTTGTACTCTGGAGTAAGTGACTATGTCGGTAGTTTGCATTTCAATGTGGGGTGGTCTTTGGGGTTAGTTTCAAATTTTAAAGGGTTAGCTTTGTGTTATTACAAGACTGATGGATGGGATTCAAAATAGTTAGAGTAAACACCAGAATAACCCACAAAAGTCTTCAGAAGACATATTTCTAGTGGGGTCCTTCAGGTGGTGTTTGGGCTGTATACCGGAAGAAAATCCTCTAATTTTTTTTCGAAGAGTGTACCGCGTTCTTTAATGTGCACATGGGCCACATTGCACATGGGATCAAGGGATAAAAGTTTCATCCAAAGATGGTGCGCTAATGAAACTTGTATTTCAGCCCTTCAGTAACAGTATTGGGGATTGAAGCAGGGATCAAGAGATCTCCACGTTCAACAGCACACACACAGTGGCTACTACCAGTTTAGCTGACTGTGATTGTGAATTTGTACCTTGAGAAAGTCTTAAATTACAGGGGTCTCAAATGCGTGCCCTATAATTGTCTTCCCACATACGCATAATATATAGTACATGTTGGAATGCAAATAAAGCTTGCCCTGTAATTCAAGACCACTTTTGGAACCTAAACATGGAAAGATCTTGGGGTTTCGGTCTCAAATTAAAGCGTCAGCTTTAGAGTTAAGCAGGGCACTCAATACATCATACGATGGTTGTACAACCGTCGGCCGATGAATTGAAAAAGTTGTGGCGTTCACTATAGAATTGCGTAGGCCAACGTCCCATCGGGTGGAGTGAGTGTCTGGCTTTAGTATCAAATAAGAGGAATCTCGAAAATAAAGGGTTCTCCAATTTGGAGGGTAAACTTTATTCTGCAGATTACACTTGGTCTATGCTCAATATTTACACTAAATAAAACATGAATTTGATCCAAAAAAACTTTTAAGTGAACAAAAATAAGTAGCATATATTTCTTCCTTGATAACTACAGTGTACTGTATACCTTAGTTCCGCCACCTTTCCTCATTTTCCGCCTGACTTCTTTTCTGAATTCCTTGAACACTGCCTCTTCAAGCTTCTCCAGATGCTTTGCTTCTTCTTTGATCGTTCCACTTTTTGCTCCTAAATTCCTGCACATTGAAAAATGTTGATCTTTTATTAATCAATTGTTGAGGCTTGGCTGATAGTCGCATGTCCACTATGGTGTTAAAACAACATAAAAATGTGTGTAGGAACAACACCAATATCTGTGCTTTACAATAGGTCGAGATATGCAAGTGAAAAAAATTAATGTAACAAAAATTTATGGAAATGGAACCTAATTAAATTACATGAAAAATGATGAAAATAACAAAAAAAAAATTATATTTTGCCTTTAACCAGTCACTAATCAAAATGACAAGGATCTATTTAGGTGTGTTGTATGAAACAAATAATTGAAGTCTTTTTAAGAGTGCAATGGAAGGAGTATTTTGATTAGTTAAAAGTTTGACTCTTTAAATAAATTAAAATCATTAACCATTATGAGAGTGCACCTACTGAACTTTTCAACATAAAAATATGATTTCATTATTCAAGAAATAAAAAAAAAAAAAAAAAAATAGGGAAATACCAACCTTAGATCATTCACTACTTTTGCCTGTTCTCGCATCTTATCTACCATGTCCTTAGATCTTCTTCTAGCATCTTTATTTTCATGTGAACGCTTATCCCTTGCTTTGCGAAACACAACCTAATAAACACATACATACTAAGAAAAAGCTGTATGCTGTATGCTGTATTCTTATAGGACTGTGCAAACGATTATTAATTAAAAAATTGAATATAATTATTATTATTATTATTAACATATTTTAAATTATGCAATTAAAAATCTCAAGCCACAATGGATATGATATTACAAAATCATGAATTAAAGATAATTAACAATAAAGTAATGATGAAGATAATAATAGTAATAACAAAATTAATATATAACTTTGATTGTAAAAGAAATTATGTTGTTACTATTGGTTTATTCCGGCTCAAATCAGCTAGGAATTTAAAATTTCCCAGTGTTCCCAATTGGATTTTCCTTTAAAAAAAATTCTAAAAATACCTTGATATGTGAAAAAAAAAAAGAATCCAAAATTTAAGCTTTAATTTCCAAATGGTTTTTAAGTTATGACCTTTTGAAATTAAGGTATCACGCCCCCTTTTTTCATTTTGGTAATGGCTCCTTTTAAACTTTGTATAGTTTTTACGAAGCTATATCTTCTAGATTAACAAAGAAAAGTTTTATTTTGCTACATAAGCTTGTATTTTGCCCCTCTTTTAAGAAATACCATTCAAATTTGGGTAGTATATTTTATAAGAATTGTCTATGCCCCCAAGAATCCCCTGAAGCAATTGTGCGAAAACAGATTTTCACTATTTTGGAAGGCCTTATCTTTCATTCCTTTAAGTAAGGAAGTTAAAATTAAAGATGTGATGACTATGCAATACTACATACAATTTGCAAGGTAATTGGAGCAATAATGAAGGTATGGTGGGGTCCCGAAAATGGTTGCAGGACCATTTACCCTCAAAATACCCCCTAATTTGACTGACCGGATGACCTGTTGACACCTAAAATTAATTATGAAATTTATACCACTATACAAATACACATATCATCATTGTAAGTAGAAAATTTAAATTTTGTTTCTCAACTCCTTACGTATGAACTGATTTTTTTTTTAAATGTCACTTTTGCTCAGATTTTAATGTTTTGTGGATATCAATCTATGTAACAACTGACAACTTTTTACCTTGATTATCCCAGGAGATAATACTAGTAAAAACCGTACAAAATTAAAGGAGCAATTACTGAAAAGAAAAAGGGGTGTGGTACCTAAATTTGAAAAGGTTATAATGTAAAAACTGCTTGGAAATTGAAGCTGAAAGTTTGGATTCTTTTTTTTTTAATTTTTTTTTTGACATACCATGGTATTTTTAGAATTGACATACCATGGTATTTTTAGAATTTTTTTTGGAGCAAAAACCAAGGGGGTTCAAAGGGGCATGGTGGTTGATTACAGCTGGAATGACGGCCTACATTTAATAATAATATAACACCAATATGATACAACACCAATAATGATACAAGAAACCATTAGTGCCACCACAGTATAATATATAAACACTTAGTTGCTTGATGCATTCCAGTGTAGAGTGTACAAAAAATAAATTCAAAACAAATTTATGCATAACACTATTAAATAAAAAAAATTATTTTAAAAACACTTAAAATATAAATAGTGTTAAGTTCTATACTGACACAAGTTAAAAATATCAATATGAGATTTAAATACATAAATGAAGTAAATAATAATAATACAAAATAATAATGTTATATTAATTTTGTTAGTTGCACTTCAGCAAAGTTATCTGCATTAGATCATTTGGATAGAATTAGTTTGTACCACTATGGTTTTCAGATTAAATAATATGGAGTAAAAATAACAAATTTGAAGAAAAACATGTAAAAGTTTAAGAATCGACTATACCTTCAGATTGAGCGGTTCTAAAGGCTGTACATTGGAGACATTCACTGGACAAACATCAGATATTTCACTATCAGATGAGAGCTGGGGCAACAGCAGGGATAACATCAACAACAGCAACAGCACAAGGACAATAAGAAGGAATAGCAGGAGAGAGGTTAATATAGATGGGGAAGCATACACTAGTTCCTTAAAGCAACTGTTTCACCCCCCCCCCCCCTCTTGATATACTAAAAACATTTAATCTTAAAATGCTAAATGGCAACCAGTGTGGATATCCCATTAGAGAATTTGATCAATTTTGTTATTACTGTTTAAAGACATTTAGCCAAAACTATAGTTTTTCCTGTGCAATGAGTACTATATATCTGTTTTACATCAATACCCCATTCTTTTAGTCAAACGATAAGTCATTTCATAGATAGAACTGAGCATGTCTGCAGCGGAGGTCATATCAATATAAAGAAATATTTAACACACACAACATAGGCTAGGCCTATAGGGTGTCCTTCGGATTTGTTTGAAAATAGTAACCAGCTGTTGCAGCAACTCCATTATTTATGGTAAAGATGAAGAACTGTTACAGCTTCCTAAAGGCCTATACGTTGTGTGTGGTAAATGATTGTTTATGTTGATTGATCTTCACTACAGAAAGGCGCAGTTAGAACTAGGAAATGGCTTATTATGGAAGATACTCAGCTGTCTGAGGAATTTTCCTTAATGTTGCAATGAGGAACATGAGTGCATTGCGGGTAGCCACTTGAAGCCCAAACCTTTGAAGTGATGGCCACCATTTTTAGGCAAAACTACATGGCTGAACTGGCAACTAATCTATATTGAATGTATACAGACAGGCATGTGAGCCAATTAGGTAATAAAACAGTTGCTTTAAATAATGATACTATTGCATGCGAATAAACCAAACAAGAATAGATTAAGAACTACACTCATGAATTATGCATGTCACTGATGATTACCATGACATATATGCATTCCAATGTGAAGAATAAGATTTATACCAAAATGTCTACTGATTAATCTCAGATAAGATAGTATATTATATACTCCAAGTATCAAAATGCTCCAATTACCGAAATGCATGCGATGGCATGCATTTCGATACTTGGATTATATATTATACTATCTTATCTAAGATTTATACACACTACAGTATTTTTTTTTTAAAGAAAACATTAAGTAAAGTATACAACAGAAAGAAAGCAAAATGAAAACAATAACATGAACATTTTCAAAATCAATTTGCAAACACAAATAATAGAAATTAGAAGATAAATTAATGGAATTGACAGTAACTAAAACTTTTAAATAAAACATGGTTTAAAATAAAATATCATCCAGAAAAACAATAAAGTAAGTAAAGAAAAAACCCAAATAACTGTCAGCATATTCATGAGTAATTCACAAGAACATAGTTATGGACACTATGAATGCCTGTTAAGTTGTAAAATCCAACTTAACTAAGACGACCAGACGAATAGAAAACTGGACAAAACAAAATACAAGCTAGCGTAATTAAGGTTGCTTCGACTTGTGGCAGTATGGGTTTTTTCGTTTAAAAAATGTTTTACTGCAGTTTTTGAATTCTGTTAGCCTACAATAATCTTTTTACTTTATGTGGCTAAATATTATAATTATTACTTTGTAAAATATAATTCAAATTATTAAATGCAAATTTTTTGCTAAACAGACCAATTGGTTACGTTCGTTTTTTTAACATGAACTGCAAGTTAACGCACTCTAGCTTACGTTAATTCCCGTTTTCAACGAAGTCTATATTACAAATCAGCCGAATGAAAATAACACTCAACGAAAAATCGGTGTCAACGAAAACGAACCAGTCGAATACGGTTATTGCAATTCACTTATGATTCATAAACACTGACACAATTACATTCATTTTAAACAATTTAACAATAAAAGAATATATTATGAGTAAAGAGAAATTCTTTTTTTTTATTTTACATATTCCTTTCTCAACCAACAGCAAGTTACTTGACACTTTCAGAATGAAGGTGATGCTTTGTTGACTAAGGTCAATGTGAGGCTTGATTAATTTATTGTATCATGTCGTCCTTTCTAGTCAGGTTAAAAAATCATGGCTCATAAAATTTTGCGATAGGATGCGATAGGAAAGCAAGCTCCTTTACTAATAAGCAAAAGCTTCACTCCAGCATTGGTTAATATTACTTAGATTGGCGGTTATTTTCTTCTTTTATATCACAAGTTTAACTTACTTATAAGTTATACCTAAGATCTGGTTTTGCTACGATTATTCACCTATCGTTCACGACACAACAAGACTTTATGCTCAAAAGGCTCAGCACTAAATATATAGTTAAGCATTTGGAGCAGTCTGCTTTGTATTGCAGTATTACCTGCTTGTTTTCGTTCTGCTCTTCTGGTTCACTCATCACAGTGCTCAGGTCTGCAATGTCGTTGTCGGCTGGATCACCAGTCAGCGCCGTTACCGTGTTGCTGAAGACGGATAAATGATGGCCGATATTGGGGTAGATCTTGATGTCTAATCCTTGCATTTCCCATTTGAAACTTAGCTCCCACTTGCCGGCAGATCCTACCGCTATTAATTAATAATAACATTGATGATAATAATAATTTAGATAACGTCAAGATGACGATGATGCCATCTGACTGAAAAGGAAGTGTAATATGGTACCAACCAGTGGTTTGCCAACAATTTGGCTGATGACCAGCAGAACATCATTTTTCGGGGACGTTAAAAAAAAAACATATACTCGAAATGGGTCACTTATACTCAGATGTGTTCTCTTTGCCGCAAACAAAATTTATCATGATATAAAATTTAATTTTAATAAATCCTAATAAGTATTATGACACTTTAATTTATGTGGTGACCTAATGTTGGATAGCGACTCATAGTTCGAGAACAGCCGGTACCAATGACGTATTGACTAACAGTCAAGACAATTAACAGTTTTAATCAGAGACCCCCGTAAAACAGAAAAAAAAAAGCAATAAAAAAAATGGGTAATGGAAGGGGAAAAATATTTTACCTACCAGAGTGTCCAGAATTGATGGTCTTACTACAAACTTTATAACTTCCTTTCGGAACAATACCTGACAAAATTAATGGAAAGAAAATTAGGCTTTTCGATTGAAATACTGTAGATATAGATATTATGTACTCTCAATTGCTTTCTATCACAGTGACCTGGGTTCAATCATAAACCACTCTATTCCACCATGAGCTGAGCAGTTGGCAGAGAGCCATTGTTTCTGCTTCTTGTGCCCAAGACCGCAGTTCAAACCCGATTATTGTGGAGTTTTAATTTGAGTCTGATCACTCAGCTCCTCAAAGAGCCCTCATATTGAGAGTTTAGCAGGTACATGACAATGTTTGTATCTGCATGTGTCCGTTATGTTGTAGTTACGTCATGTGGTGCTGCACTTCAGCTGCCGCTTGTCCCCAGATGCATAGCCCAAATTTCTGATTTCTAATTAAAATGGGGGCAGAATTATTATTATTATTATTATTGTTATTATTTTATCTCAGCTATTGTTAATTAATCTTATTCCTGCTTAAATTTAAGTGTGAAGCAACAATAAACATGTATGCGAGCAGAGATGTATTCAGATTTTTGAAAAGGGGCAAGCTGAATAGAAATATTACATACAGAACATAATCAAAGGAAGAAGGAAAGGAGTGACCAAAAAAATAGTGCTGAACAGTGGAAAAAGAGAGGAAAATACTGGGATGAAATTTTGGAGTGCAGCTAAAACTGTGGCCAGAGACGGGGGAACCCTGGAGAGAGAGCCTTACAGCCTTATTGGCCACTGGGCCCAAAGAGGATAAGTAAGAACATAACACAAGGTGCAAAACTAGGGATGGATCATATTGATGGCTTTGACTGCACCATAAATTGGCTACTAAACATCTAAAGTAACTTACTTTGATGTCTAGTGCTATTCATTTACTATTACTTTATTCATGTTTGAACAAAATTGAGGGTTTTCAAAAACCAAGGTTCCTGGATACAGGAGACAAGCACTGTCACTCCAACTTCAACCTTCTAACATAATGAATGAACTATTGAGATTCTAACTTACAAGCATTTGCAATCTCCATCTCCTGTTTCTTCCAATCATCCATCGACACACCAAAGTCATCCGCAAATCGCAGACAAAAGTTACTGAACTGTCCCTCACTGACGAGGGCGCCACAATAGTGGACTGAGATGAGGGACTCGTCCAGTGTCAACACCAATGCTTGCTGCGATTCAGGTTCTTGAGATACACTGGCATGGCTTTCATTCTGAATTAGAAAAAACTCATTTAATTAGTTAAAAAAATGTATTCAACATATTTAAACTTAATATGAAAAAGCTAATTTTAGTTAAAAAGCAACTAGGGCTATACAATGATTTATAATAGAAGGTGAGTATACCGAACCTCAAATTGAAGCCCAATGGGCTTATCGAAAAGAATCCCATCTCGAATTGTAGTTCCCCTCTTTAGTTTGAATTAGAATCGAAAAAAAAAGACACCATCTTGAAAAATGGGCTTCTTTTCAAAATAGCATAGGCCTCTTTTTGAGATATTACAGTACATACACTGTACTATGTACACTGTACGTGAATTTCAACTGGTTTATACAGTAATTTAGATGATTTAATGTCAGCTAATTCACTCCATGATACAGACTGATGTTTTATAGTACGAATTCCCAATATTTACAGCATTCGTTTTGAAAAGAAGCCCTCTATTTATTTTGCAAAAGTAGCCTTGCAAAAAAGACCATCTCGAACACAGGCCCATCCAAAGTTCACATAAAAAAAGAAGCCCAGGGCTTCAATTCAAGGTTTTACGATATCTTATCTAGATCAGGGGATTCACATTTCTACCTTGGTCATGGAAATTTCAAAGTGTGCATAAAATACAATTAATTTTAAATGACAGCAAGTAATCATAATAACTACAAAAATATACATGTATCTTCACATAATTCTGTTCAGTACTGTCCATAAATTCTATTCTGACTTCTATTTTTAATGTGATTCTTGCTATTGATTATATTGCGTGATTGATCTTAAATTTTTTTTCTTTTTTTTAATGATTTATTGTACTATCAATTTGACTCTCTACTTTAATGAATATCATTTATAATGTACATCACATGCAATTCAGTCTTTGTTACTGCTTTTTTTAAAAATCAAAGTAGAAATACCATCACAAAACAAAACAGCAATACCAACCCCTCTTTGTAGTTGATAGGTGGGCACACACAATCCCAGATTCTGCACCGATACTTGTAAGAAAACCCCAGTTGAGGAAGTAGTAGCTGCTGGAACTGGCATCTGGGGCTTTGGCAAGCGCGACATCACCTCCTGGGTGGCTAGCCATACCTCCTTGCTGAGGGCCTGGCGTTGCTCATGCCAGTGATCGTAGGCATTTTTATAGTTCAGCCAAACTAATACAGCTGAGGAAATAAGTATATCAAAGTGTATTAAGTATAGCTCTATGATAGTATACTGGTACTGGTAGATATTTATAATGTGCCTCTTCCTTGAGGTTATAATGCGCAATTTTTTGACCTGGTCATTGGGGCCACATGCTAAGTGGGGCTGCTGGTAATCAGCGCAGGAGCTGCCAATCCCAACCAGGTACCCATTAACACTCATGGGTGGAGAGAAAGCAATGCAGATTAAGTACCTCGCTCAAGGACATGTTGCCAAATAGATAGGTTACAGTGGCCAAACTATAACTTTACTGTAATTAATATTGATGTAAAGATGTAAGTAACCTTAACTTTGTTATATTTACACCACCATTGAATTTACCTACTTTTATGTGACAATATACAATTGCCAAATTAAACATAATAGCTTATGATTATTTCATTATACTTTCCAGCACATTAAACTCATTAGTTTAAAATTAGGGCTATTTTTATCTTAGACGCTAACATAAATAAGAATTAGGAATTCGTTTAAGACTTGTGTAACAATATCCACTGTCAAAATTCTATGCTGTTCTTTTCGTCATTTGCAATGTTAAAACAACAATATTTAACAAATTAGTGATGGTTTCTGCCTGAGAAATGCTTGACATCATAAACCATGTAGGCTGATTTCTCAAAAATTATTCTTTAAAATTTTAAACGTTTGTAACTTCTTAGGGAAATGTCGGATTTAAATGATTCTTTTACTATATATAGTTCTCATATTATTGTTGAACCATTGTGTTAATGAATAAAAATAGATTTTTTGTGACGAGTGACTGGTGTGGCCTGTCTTTGCCACAAATACCTTTATCTACTGCTTGTGGAGGCATGTAGAATAATGGTCGTTCTAGAGTTACAAGTACAACTCCATTATTACTGGTGCTGGAAGCCTTCGATTCTGGAGCGTTAACAATCTTGATGTTGGTTTTGAAGAATGCCAACTGGGTGTATTCAGGTTGGGCCTCCTCAAATAGAGGATTGCGAATCATATCTCCAACAGACAAAGTTAACTCAACGTTGGTCTTCAGATACACCTGCTTGGTATCAGTACCTATATAAAATCAGTCAACCAAGCAATCATTCAATCAATCGATCCATCCATTTTGTGCATTTAATATTAAAGTATGCTTGTTTTTATTTCAAATCTATACATAATACAATACAAATTGATATACTCGATGGAAAAACCAAGGATAACCTACAAAAGTCGGAGAAGGACATATTTCCAGTAGGGTCCTTCTGGTGGGGATTGGGCAGTACATCAAGAGAAAATCCCTACTCTTTTCCAAAGAATATACTGCATTCTTTAAAATGCACATGGGTCAACAATGCATACAGGCCATAGTGAACATATTTACTTTAAAGGGGTGAGTCGAATGGCCGAGCGGTTAGCAGGGGCGCCGCAAGCTAGAGCCCTAATATCGGCGCTGGTTCGAACGGCACGCTCGCCTATGGTTCTGGTGGTAGAACAAGTCTTCTCAGACAAAGACTATAAACCGTAGGCCCAGTGTATACAATGGCTCGTGTGCACTATAAAGAACCCAGTACATCCTTCGAGATGAGTAGGGGGGTAACCCCGGTGTACTGGTACAGACACCGAGAGTTGCTGGTACCAGGTTACTGGGTAGCACAAGCAAAAAGCGATGCTTAGGGGCGAAGAAAGTCATTGATCGAGTTCTTTGTCCACATATCAAGTGCCCTGAGCATCTTATATTAGATGGATATGTGCGCTATATAAAACTACATTATTATTATTATTATATAAAAATTTTGTATTAAACTTAAAGACAAATAGATAGTACTTACTTTCGGAATCACAAGGTGGTAGATTGGTGATATCAAACTGTATGGCATTGGTTTCAAATTGCACGGCACTGGTAGATGGTGTCTGAGCTGTAACTTGAATACCCTGCAAAAAAAAAAAAAAAAGAATTTATATATAGATAGACTTACAGACTACAGGGGCGGATCCAGAATTTTTCAAATAAGGGGGGGCACAACATACTCAGAATAGATAAGTGAATAGTGCTAATTTCAATATATGCATTAACATTTTAATATTTAATTGCAAAACGGGGAGGGGAACATTTCCCCTGTTCCCTATCCGCCTCATACTAAATTGAGATAAGTATAAGTTTGGAACTTGAATTTTGAGCCAAGTGAGCTTTCATAATCAAATCAAGTTTAATCTTTTGCCATCTATTATAATTAGAATTATTTACGTGACACTCCCTTTACATGTACTGCAAAGACAAAACTCATAAATTATAATTAAATTACAAAGAAAAGAATAACAAAAACAAAACATTTAAAGTTAAAGAGACATATTAAGCTGCCTAATAGTTGTAGGATAACAGATTTTTGAAAATCTAGTTTTCTTAGCATTGACAGAACAGCATTGCTGCCCGCTGAATTTTTACTCACTTGTTGCTTGAGTGTTAGTCTGAATGGTAGAATTGAAGTGTTTTTAGGAATCACCAACGACTCTTGACTAGAAGCTGGATTGCCATCATCATCATCACCTACAAGCTTGTGCATTATCTCATTCACCTCCTATTATAGGATAAATAAAACCAAAATACATGATACAAAAAACTGATATAAAAACTTCGTACCTTAAATGTCATAAAAGGTAGGAGATTGTAATGGCAACAAATATGTTTTCTGTTGAAACAAATCCAAAAGCAAGACAAAACCTGGCCAACATCCGAAAAAGCTATGATTGTGACTGAAACGTCACATTTAAGTGATAGCGTTTTCTTTCAACAATTTTTTTTTTAATCGATGATCTATATCTCATGGTAAAAACAAAATAGTTTTTAGTAATTGCTGTATATACTCGCATATAAGACATGGCTTAAAATAGCGAAATTACGGTTGAAAATCAGGGGGTTGTCTTATATACGCAATTTTAGGTTTTGTAAATCATGTTTGTTGTTAGTTAGTATAATGAACGCAATTTTAAATACGGGGAAATAAGATTTGAACATTTAAAAAGTCAGAAATTGGTATTATTCAGAAGATTAGACTAGCATTTGACTACGTTTTAGCCAGCCAAATGCAGTATTAAAGATGATAAAAAGTAGGAATTTCGATGATGAAATGGGAGGGGGGTTATCCTTACACCCAACATGCAAAAAAACGTCCAAAAATATTCTCAAACTCGCCAGTCGTCTTATACGTGGGTTGCCTTATACGTGAGTACATACAGTATACACACATTACCTTGATGAAGACTTTCTGGACGAATACCAGATGGTTAAGTAGATCAGTAGAGATGGTGTGGTTGAAACTACCGATGTTGATACCGGCCATCAGGTAGAAGCTGTCCAATTTCTGTGCTTTATTGTGAACGTTGTTTCTGGGTTTCATATCGGCAAGAAACTCGATGGTTGGCAGCTCAATACTAGCTGATGAGAAGACCTCCTGGGCATCTTCAACCTATCAACCACAGAAAGGTTAATATCTATCAAACTTAATACTCAAACAACTATAAGGCGCCAATTCCAAAATGAATGATCAAAGGCGCGAGCGTCACTACTCCTGGTCAATGGATAATGTACAATGGCACACCAACAAAAAGTGCAACATTCTCTGCTCTCTGTGGAGTATCCCTAGTAGTTCACTACTTCTTTAGTGCATGAAACTAGTACACTCAATGCCACAACATCCTACCAGGTACTCATTTATACTACCTGGGTAGAGAGATGTAAACATACAGTATATAAAGTGCCTTGCCCAAGGACACAAGCGACATGCACAGCGAGAGTTTTGAACCCCTGACCTCCAAGCCACAATCGATGCGCCAACCACTTCTACAACTTGTATACATAGTCACATTGGTAAAAACAGTAACAATAATAGTACTTTTAGGAAAATAGAGTAAAATTTATTCAAGTGTTTACCTGCAGGATACACAAACAATAAAAACAAAGAAGCTAAACATGGTTTCAAGTTAAATAAAAACATTTACATTCTTCCATTGATAACAATACAAAATAAAGGACATAACGTACATTAATAATAAGTTATGGAAACAAAGAACATAAGCAAATGTGGCAAAGACAAGCCAAACCAGTCACTTGTCGGAAAAATCAATCTTTAGTTATTAATACAGGGTTTAACAGTAAAATGGGAGCTATAAAATGGTAAAAGAATCATTTAAATCCGACACTTTGTTATGAAGTTACACGAGTTTAAACATACAGTTGTTTAAAGAACAATATTTGAGAAATCAGTCTTTAAAGTTGACAATTTCAGGCATTTCTTAGGCAGAAACCATCACCAAATGGTTAAAATTGTTTTAACATCAAAAATGGGGAAAATAACAGCATAGCATGATGTATAGATATATAAAGGTTAGTTTAGTGCAATAAAATAGATTTCCAAAATTTTGAAATTCCAGCATGTTTCGGCCATTATCTCCAAAACAGGATTTGCGACGAGTAAATTGGCTTGTCTTTGCCACAAATGAAGAAAGAACATGCCAAAGATGTTCATGTGTTGGGCAGTCAGTCAACAGTGCAAGTGCAATACTGTATCTAAGTGACATGTGTTGAGAATGATTCCAAGATGCAGTCAAAAATCATTTTTTTATCAAGGACTTTTAAATGTACCAGTAAAAATCTTTGATTTTATAAGCATATTTTAAAAATTAGAAATCACAATCACAATGACAACAATGAAGATAACTACAGTATTAACAAAAATGCTTGTACAAGTAAAGTCCATCGCATGTAAATTTGTGAATGAATAAACATGAGAAAGGTTTACCTGTGATATAAAGGAAATGGCGTGATTGGGCATGTGTATGGTCACATGACACTCCTCATTCATATTCATGTTCCCAGTTGCATCCTTCAGCTTTTGAAAGATAAAAAATTAAATATTCATTTATTTTATAAATTACCAATAATGACATTTTCTGGCCAGAAATATACTTGGTTAGCAATTAAAACAATCTTAAATCAATAACTGAAATTGTGTATACATAAAATCATTGAGTATAATTGTTTTTTTTAATGAAAAAATAGCATTTTATGATTTACATTTTCTTAATTTATGGCAGTATTAAATCTTAGGATTTAATTTAGGGTGAACCCATATTCTAATTTTCACAGGTATGCCTGAAAATAAACATAAACTTTGCAATTCCATTGAAGCATTAATTTTCCTTAATGTTAATGGTATTTGATATAGAGACTTTTCTAGGGAATACAAAGCGCTGTGGACTAACTGTAACTCGTTTCAATGACTTTCTTCTCCCCTAAGGGTCTCTCTATGTCTGAGCTACCTGGTAAACCGGTACCAGCTACTCTCGTCCGTCCACAACAGGGGCTGTATGGACCAGAACACCGGGGTAGCCCCCTACTCGTCTCCAAAGATGTACTGGACTGTTTTAAGTGCACACATACTAGATTGTGTACACTGGGCCTACGGTTTATGGTCCTTATCCGAGAAGACTTGTTCCACCAACAGAACCATAGGTGAAGGTGCCATTAGAACCAGCACCGATAACATGGCTGTAGGTTGCAACGCCCCTGCACTAACTGCTCAGCCATCCAACTCACCATCCAACTTAAAAACCTTTATTCTTTAAAAAACATGGGCAACATTCAGGGACCAGCATGAGGCTATTCTTTTACAGTTAGTTAAGACTAATGACCAACATACCTGGTACTGCGCTCGAAGTGAGGGCAAAAGCATGGCTTGCATACAAATCCCTTTCAACATCAGATTCATCGTTACAGGTTTTGTCTGCTTAGAAAATGCAGGACGATCAGGCTCATCAACGCCTACTTGTGAAAGCGTATCTTCAGACCTGTGCAATAAATTAAATATTAATGCAATAAGATTTGGAAAAGAATTTAATTTAACAAGTTTGTTGTCCAAAAAGATGAATGAATATATCAAATATCAATTTAATAACAACGTATACAAACACTTCAAGTGGAGTCCTTTTAGTGGTGAATCAGGCAGTCTGAGTACAATGGGACAAAACCCCCTGCTAATTTCTAAAAAGTGTACTGCAATATAATTTAAAAACTATTTTGAAAAAATAAAAATTTAATTTAACAAATTCATTGGCCAAGAAAGATTATTGAAATATATCAATTTAATAACAAAGTATATACACAATTTAAGTGGAATCTCTTTAGTGGTGAATCACGCAGTACAATGGGTCAAAACCCCAGCTCATTTCTAAAATTGTACTGCAATATAATTTAAAAACTTTTTGAAAAAAAAAAGTGAAATTTAACAAGTTCATTGGCCAAGAAAGATGAATAAACATATCAATTTAAAAACAAAGTGTATAAACAATTCATTTCAAAACCCCAGCTCATTTCTGAAAACTGTACTGCACTCTTTTAAGATTCACATTTGTCATACTACACACAGAACCAATGGTTACAGCTGGATTCACACCAAATCAAATTTTTTGTTTGTTTTGAAAGGCATACTAAACTGATCAGAAAATCAAATCAGTATGTAAAAATAGGGACGCTGCATTCAGCGTATCAGGCACGGTCAAACCTTATAAGGCGAATGCAGCTTTAATATGTCTTCCTAATGATGTTGCAAAGAAATTGAATGTGGGTTTTACCCAGTGTCAACGAAATAGCTTACCCCCACATTGAGTTTTGCCAACAATACCTAAGCTGCTTGAACAGAGAGGAAGAACTATTTTGAAGTTACCTGAAGTTTTTGAGAGGTCTGCTGAGTTCGGTTGCCTGGTCAGTAAGGCGTCGACTACTCCTTGTTGCCATCTCGTGAAGAGTGGCAGGGTTCTGCGGCAACTCCATGTTCAACTCTCCTAGCACAATGGTACCGATTAAATGATCTTCATCATTCAAGAGCACATGGGACTTGCTTAGGCTTGTGGCTAACACAACTCTAGATTCGGAACAAAAATATATCAATATACCAAGTTCATGTAAATAGTAAAACCGCATAAATGTTTGTAACGTAAATGCTAATATCAGTTGTCTATTGAAGATAAGTGAAAAAAAAAGATGAGAATTATGTTAACCTAATTTTATGTTAGATTCTATAATGAGTGTTTTATACTTACTGTCGAAGACGGCTGCTTCGCTCTAGTAAATGTATGTTGAGTAAATCAAAATGAGCAGTGCTTGCGATCTTTTGAACATTCTCCATCATTGCTTGACCTGTAGGCAATGTTTGTTTGCACAGTTAACAATTAAAACCACATATTTGTGTAAACAAAAGAACCAAATTGTAGTAATAAACAGTTTTATGATTAAATAATATACAGTATTTACTTCATTCATTACTTAAATTCATCAGGTTTCCAAAGACGTTTTTTTTTAAACAAATAAAACAATTGTTTACCAGCCAAGTCAGGGGTCATTATTGAAAGAAAAAATGGATGATATTAACTAAATCACATGTCACACAGCAAAAAAAAATTGTCCTTATTTCTAATTTTCTATTGAGAGTTAAAAACTTCTACAGTAAGCAACTGACATTGCTTTACCTCAACACACACAACTTTTTACTACATTTCTGTACAATTTCAGATTACCTGATTGAGGTCTTTGTTCCCTTTCATGCGTGACACTGCCATACAACTGCATTATTTCGCTTTCTAGCTGGAGACCACCGAGTTTAGCTTGGAGCTGGACACTGTCAATGACCGCTGTAGTGGTCAGAATCACATGGTTGGTGTTCACAAACATGTCATAGTATCCAAGCATCTCCTCCTCCGTTCTGCAATTCAAACACAAGTCAAGTTACAATAAGTAAAATGTGAACACTAAACTTGGTATGGTTAGCAAAAATATTGATAATTTACTGATGACAAAAAGAGGGATTGGTTTATAACAAAAAGATTCAGCACTTTTAATCATCATTAATGTAAATAAGAATGTACAGACTGTGTATCAGAGCAAATTACAGGACAGACAGCTCCAAAAATTGACACTTTAAAGCATTAGAAGAGTATAATTATCAACTTTACAATATAAGAGTACGTTAAAACAAATAAATGTAAAAGAAATTTATAATAAAAATTTGACACAAAAGCCAATCCCCAAACAAATAAACCTCACTAACACATCCTAAAGAAAATTTATAAAATTGAAAAATAAATTGAAAAATAAGGTGCATATAATTAAAACTCACCCAGTCTGGTGCGGAGAGTCTAACTCATCATCATCACTGATCTGCACATCCTCGTTCTCAATGTTGAAGAGTGGATTGATCGTCAGCTGACCTTTAACCATTTGATCAGTCCTTGCCGAATACAGATCGATCAAATGATACATAGTCTGCCAACAGCGTGGCTCGATGTCGCTATCCCCCTCCCAGAATCTACTCCCATAGACATCATCGGTCTCTTCAGTCTCATGAGTCTGCCCCGCATTTAACAGCATCTCTGTGGTTTCAGCCGGGGTGTTACTTGTGTATCGGGCAAGCTTAAGGTTGGTCCTTGTACTTTTGAAATTCTTAACCATTGAAACCAAATGTACTACAAATCTTAACAATGGCATATTCACTAACAACTGAATTTTTCCAAGCCTGGCAGCCAGCTGGATGTCAATAAGTTTATGCTGACTTAGCTTTTCCTCTTCTGTTTGACTTGAGTTATCTTCTTTGGATGTCAATTTTCCCAAACCATCAACTCTAAATTTTTGGCAATCTAGCACAAGAATTTCTCCTTCTGCTTTTTGATTGCTTATTGGTCTGTCTTGCTTGTTTCTAGTGGGACGCCGCTTAGTGGTCGTTTTTCTAGGTTTGTTATCAATCACAAACACGCGAGCAGAGTTAATTTCCAACACAACTGAGACAGCACCAAGATTTTGTAATACTGTTGATGGTTGGCCAAGCTGTTGCTCTCCAGGCACTCCCAGGTTGTCTAACAGAGGATAAAACATTGTATCTGCTTCTCCAATCATTGGAGTTGTTGGAGTTAAAGCCAGTTTAGATTTTAGCTTGAACTTGAAGTCAGAGGTTTTAGTAAGTGTTCCTAATTCAAGATCCCCTTCCTCCATCCCAGCATTTAGTGGTGATGTACTGGTTGAGGATGCAGGTTCAGCTTCTATTTTTTCTAGCACTTTGGTACTTTGGGTAGGATAACGATCAACGGAATGATGAGAATACACAGTGGCCATGCTTTCATCTGTGTGCGACCTTATCCTGGCGTACGAGTCCATCTGTCGGATGTTAGAGACCCTGCTTGGTCTAGGTTCTGCAAATTCTTGATACAGATCTACTTGAGATCCTTTCATTTGAGTATACTGATACGAATGCGAAAGAGAGCTTGTTTCATCCAGGTGATCCTGTGTGCCATCAACATCTGTGAGTGTGGCATCTTTCTGGTAATTGTCCATGAACTGGCGATCAGCTTCCTGGGGAATATTGCCAGCATTGATCGCAGGACCCATGGCTAGAACCTGCCAATGTGTTGCTGCCATCGGATTCACAAGAGAGAGGTTCATTCTCCACTGACGAAGTAAAACGTGTATGCCTTTGTCTAAGGTGGTGACAGCAGGAAGTACCTCTGGTTTTAACAGTTCCTCTAATTCTACTTTTGATGACTGCATATAACGCAATAAGAGCACCAGAAGCTGGCAAGATAAGTCTTCTTGGATAGTGTGAGAACGTTTGCTCAAGTGAGGGTATGACATCTGAGAAGAGAGAATTGTAAAGGAAATAAGGCTTGATGTAGAAAGATTACGTAAAGCCATGTAACTACCCTGACAAAAGTAAAGAATGGATCAAACTAATGAAAGCTTGGATACTTTTTCAACAATCTGTCTTTAATACAATTAACATGTTGACTGCCAGACCTTTTTTTACGGTTCCTTTCCGTGTGCCAAAACAAGTTTACATGTTCAAACATACATTTTTGTAACTTTATCTAGTCATATATCATCAAAATGATGTGTCTAATAAATTGGCGGGAAAATATTAGGGGGGGCGAGTATAATCGTCGATGGCACTGTGATAGAACTTTTTACTGACTATGCCAAGTGCGAGTTATCTCTTCCTCTTTTTGCATGGGTTGGTATATGTTCAAAGGGCGCCCCCACTTGTACCGCTCGAGTGTACTACCGGCAACATAACACAACAAACATACATATGTCATTTGTACGCTATCGTTTAGGTACGTGTATCTTCCCCAAACTACCAGCCGTTGAGTCTGTGCTCCTACATTGTATAATAAAGAAGTTAACAACGCTAGAATGTTCCCCCCTTATTGACGAGTATACTCGTTTCTGGCGCCCTCAGCAACACCCTGTGGGCGAGTATACTCGTCGCTGGCGGCCAACGTGTTAATGTTACTATTTTTAGCACAAATAAATTGAATTAAAAAGCAGGACAAGATTTAATACACTTATATTAGCAACTTTGATGATGTATACTTGCTAATTCAGTTGGCATGATTACAAAGATATTTATTCCTTTATCTAAATATAGATATACTCTGAGTTTTCCACTTGCAGAAGCAAAAAAAAAAAAATTAAGGGATTTGTATCCCAAGACCTAGAAATTGGAGGGTGGGAACCAAGCTGGAATTTCAGAATCAATACCTCATTCCGTTTTCTCCACTCTTCATTCTCATGGGCCAATGTCATTAAACAAACAAGAATGGCACACTTCCTCATATGAACTGTCTCACTGATACATTTCAAAGTGGTACTGAAGTGATCTGCAGGAATCAGCCAAGCATCAAGAGCAGGAGTCGCAGTATTTAAAAGATTGGCTAAAAATCTACAGAAAAAAAAAATTAATTGATGTACTATAATTAATATTCTTTTATTATTATTATTATTATTAGTGAATATTATATTAAGAAATTACTATAACTGCGCATAGTAAACTAGTGGAAAATTATTATATGACGGTTAAATTGAATGCATTAAATCTATTAGATAAAAGCATAATCATTTTCCAATAGTGAACAGTTGGGGATAGGAAAATAACATCAGGAGTTGCAGTGATGACGTTACGATTGACTTATAATAGGATTTGAAGTCTGAAATTCTATAGGGATATTACAGTGCTTACATGAATAAAGTTAAGAGCCTTAAAAATCAGTTATGTAAAACCATCCATACCAGTATACATGAGCTCTACATGGTGGTAAAAATACGGTGGTTTGCAAATAACATTATAAAGAAAAATCTCACAATTTATCACTGTCCTCAACAGTGGTTTTCCTTGGAGCTGGAACTCCAGTCCAGATTCCTCCCAAACTCACTTTCACCAGTGGCATATCTTCATGGTGGACAGCATCAGGAGTACTGGAGTTACTCGATCTGTTAGGAACTGGAGTAACATCAACTTTATCTTTGTTGATAATCTTCTTTTCCGGTAGTCCGCCTTTGATGTTTAAGGCCTCCAGTCCTAGCTCTGCCATAATCCAGCCATACTCTCGCAGATCTTGATCTCTCTTACAGAAGAACATCACCTTGGAGTGGGTGTCAGTGATTGCAGTCACACCAGCTCCATCCCTGCTCTTCCTTGATCCAACTGGTAATAATCGAAGTTGAGCATGGAGCCTCTGAGCACTCAATTGGCCTATGATACCATTGCCGATTGTTAAACCAAGATTGAAATTGTAACCACACAAGGCCAGTAGGGAATGAACCGGTACTGGCATCTCAACATCTCCAGGCTTGAACCAAGAACCAACTTGAAGTAAACAAACATTTACCTACAATTTAAAAAAAGGCCATTCCTTTTATATATTAGTTTTAAATGTGAGACAACTGTCTGAAAGAATCCAATAGTACAGTTATTTAAAATTGCTATGAGTTGTTCCATTTGAAACTTTGAAAATATATCTAAATTTTTAACAGAAGACAATTCTTTGTAAATAAACCAGTCATGGTTCATGATCATAAAGCCACGTTCAGACTATCAAATATTATTTGATAAAAACAGGTGACATGCCTAAAAATGATCATGATGAAATCACATAATGACACATTTTGACAGTTTTTTGTCGATAAAAATTTGATCATCTGGACACAGCTTAACATATATAATATATAGAATGACCTACCTGTTTGAGATTCACAGTCAATTGAGTATGAGATAACTCTGTTTCTTCCTTCGACTTGTCGACAGTTTTCTCCACCTGACTTAAACATGATGAATGCAAATGGTCCACTACCAAAGCAGGACTTAAGTTACTGACAATCGGTAATAACACAGATACCAGCCTGATTAAAAAAAACAATTATTAATAAAGTATTGTTTAAAGGACCATACAACCTTACATAATTTAAATGAAAAATAATGTAAATTAAATAAACTTGATTTACTTTTGCATGGCTGGCAGCATTAGAGGTGATAGAAAAACTTCAAGAGGCCCACCGACTTTGATGATAACTCGGTTTCCTTGATTTGTGGTGACAACGCTGCTTTCAGATGTTATATCTAAAGAGAAATTGAGAGAGAGGTACTTCTAAGTTATTGCTTTGAGCATTTAAATAGCTTAACAATTAAAAATTGCTGTTATGTTCACAAGAAGAGAAAGCATACTCACCTTCTCCAATGTTAACTGAACTGTTCAAATCTTCACCTGACTTCACTGGTGTGGCTGCTGGAGTAGAGGCTGACACTTCTGATGTGATGTCGCTAACTGAGCTTGATAAACTCTGTTCTCCTGAGGTTGCATCTCGAAGCTGCATAAATCCTGCACTGAAACCATGTTGGACCACATTGAAAGAAGGTTGCGGTGGGCAAGTTGTACGCATGGTACTCAGCGTGGAGTCAATGCTAGAGCATGGTGGCACTGGAGATAATAGTTCATACTTAACATGACTTAAATGATGAGTGTAGGCTGCCATTACAGAAGCTTGCTCATGGAGATCTATAACACTTGGTTGTTCTTCTTCGGCCACTGTATTGGCAACAGATATTGCTGATTTGAAAGACACTGATGAAACATTGGATTCAACATCTGCATTGTCTTGATTTTCAATGACAGAATTTCGATTGGAATTTTCAGCAGACAGGGAGACATCAAAGTCATATGCAAGTATTTCATCTACCAATCTCTGTCCATCAGTTCTGATCAAACTTGAAGATGAAGCATGGGATTCTTCATCAGCTGAAAAGTATTCACTGAGACTGGTTGATGACAGTGACCACCTTGTTTGTGAATCTAATGCTGGCCTGTCAGTTTCATCTACCTCTGAGGGTGACTGCATTTCTTGTGGGATCTTCTCCATTTCTGCCATTTTTCTCACTACGATGTCACTATGGTGCCGTGCATGTTTGTATTTTGGAAGTAGTATGGAAGAGGTTGGTAAACTTAAGGAACTTCCTATCATTCCCAAAGCTGGAATTTGTTGCTGGATGTCAGTAACATCTGACCTAATACTTGTTCTGTCACTGCCTGCCATTTCTGGTTGAATTGTTTTTTCAGAACTTTGGCAGCTGCTTTGGTCATCCTCTATTACAATGGCTTCTGGAGTCATTGTAGAAAATGGACTGCCTGGTGTAGATCCGGGACTTAAAAATCCCTGTGTAAAAAAATCCTTTAAAGGAGAATCTAATCTGCTTCCGTTGGTATGCAGCACATTTTCTTCATTTTTCAGAAGACTCTGTCCATAAGCTAGGCATTCTTTGTTAGATGGATTTGAGGCATACTTCTTTCCATGCAAAAGAAATTTGTTACTTTTTCCATTTCCAAAGAATGTACAGCCTCCAAGACATCCACAACATGTTTGAAAACTCAAACTTAGTGGTGGCCAGAGGAACCAGAGCCGCCGAGTTCGTCTGTCATGTAGTCTTAAAAAGCTCTGTTGAGCTTTACAGTTAATGGCAGTGGTGGAAAGATCAGATGAATCTAGATTTACTGGGCCTAACTTCAGTTCACCAACCTGAAGCAATGGTTTTGCTATTTCAACTTGTGACATGAACAACTTAATTTCAATTAAATCTATGTGACATGAAAGACCAGCTTCCACAGCTTCACTATGGAGGTTACAAGTTGAGAGCTGCACAGATGAAGTCTGGAAAATAAATAGTAATAAATTACACAAACCAGCAGTAAAGTTGCTAATCAATAGATACTTAATTGGATAACGAACTATTGCCAATGTTCCTAAATAAACATATACACAAAAAATAAATTGGGTGGGAAGCACAAACTCTTTAAGGTTTTAAGGTACACTAACCTGGATGGCCAGCACCGAGTCTTCCTCTTTCAGGCAGATATGGAAGCCCTCGAGCCACACTCTGGTCATTCGGTACTTGAGCTGGTTCTCTGACGGGCATGGTAGTGGATAAGCCTTTTCTTTCACCCTGCAGGCCGACTGTATTACCTGGTGCACACACTTGGCATCTCGTACAGGCTGCTCTAGGCTGTTCTCACTGTCAACCACAAGCATGATGAATGTCTCAGCAAATGATGCAAGAGCTAAGGCCTATTAAAGAATAATATGGAAATAAATTCATCCGATTTGTTGTTATGACAGAATAAAATTCAATGATTGTCTCAAAGAGAAGCTGATGACTTTTAGCAGATCATTGGTCAATGGTTAGAACTTGTTGCCGACAACTTCAGAGAGTTTCACTAAACTGAACTTGGATGATTTGTCTCTGAGAAATCGGAGAGCCTTCCCAATAGACCATTCCTGAGTGTCAATCAAACCTAACAACTGATCAATCAGAATAACGTCGGAAATATGCACGCGTCCAACAAATGTCCCACAAATGCAAATTTTTGCATATGTTTTTACACCGTCGTTTTGTGGGATCTTAGCAATAATATCCAATGGGATCCATTGCATCGGGGAGAGTTATGTAGTGTAGCGTTTGCTGCAGAACAATGTAGCGATTTTATAAAAACCAGGCTTCACTTGATTAATGATATAAAATAATAAATTAAAATGTATTTTTTAAACCTTTAGGATGAAAACTAACCTGTGTTGGAGAGAGTTGACCAGACAGTAGACCTAGCTGAAGCTCCACAAGCCAAGCATATTCCACAGTGTCAACCTCTGGGGGCAGACCTTCATCAGAGAACATCGCATGAGCTCGAACTTGAAGGCCTGACAAACAAAAGCCATCTTTCTTGCTACCTATATCTGGGACATCCTGAAATATTGTTATACATAAGTATAAGTAGGAAATGTGTTGACAAGCAATAAAGCAATCTTCTTTGTTTCCTTTATTTATCATTGTGAAATTTTATAATGTTTTAGGCTACAATTCTTTAGTTTTTCATGTGTTTTGGTTTATCTCTTGGAAGCATAAATAATATAAAGTACTGTATATTCTCATGATTAAGATAAGGCTTAAAATAGCAAATCACAATAAAAAAAAAAATAAGAGATTGTCTACATGCAACACATTAAAAAAAATTTTAAATCATGTTTGTCTTGTGTGCGGATCATCTGTAACATGCAAATTTACTATTGAAATGAAGCGATGAATGAACGGTTAGTATGAATGAATACAATTTTAAATGTGGGGAAATATAGATTTTTATGAGCATTTAAAAGCCTATTCAATGGAATTACTTGGAAGAATAGCCCTACATCTGTAAATACAGTCAAGAATATAAAAAGTAGGAATACCAAAGATGAAACAAGAGGATCTCCTTATATGCCCAACATACAACAATATTTTATAGGATATATTAAGTAACTCAATTGCTTACATTACTTCAACTAATCATTTCACTACTATTATCATACTTTGCTAGAATATATAAACAAATAGTTTTTACTATATGGTAAGAATGCATTTGACCAAGGGTCGATTCATGCCATACCTTTTTGTGGTTAGAAATATGCAGTGAGATAGGGGAAAGGAGGACTTGTAGTCTAGTCTGGAAGTAAGCTTTGTGTACCTCAACCACCAGTCTGTCCATATTCAATACCAAACATTCATTTGTCTGATTACATAAATGCTGAAAATATGAACAGAATACAGTTTAATTATCTCACAGAAACAGATACATATACAATAGAATCCCTTCTTTGTGACACCACTATTCATGGGACACCCCTATTGTGGGGACACTTTTTCGGCCAGGAAATGAGGAAAAGTATATCTTTTAATACTACGACCAACAAATATTCAAGGACACCCATAAGAGGACATTTTTTTTTGGTCCCAAAGGTGTCCCTGCTTAATTGGGGTTCTACTGTAATTATGCTGATGTTAAAGTTTTGGCTAGGCTTAAAAAGTTTCATGCATATATGTTCAGATCGAAATATATTTCATGGAGTAACAATGATCATCTTAATGACTGGAGTAAATATAAACATTCTGAGGTTTTTATCATGTGACTGGACTATGTGATATAGGTTATTTACATCTTAAAGTGCTTTTTGATTAGAAATGTAATACCGGAAAAGTAAGAAGCAACAGATAATTAAAAACTTATTTATAATCTAATTCTATAAAAAATGTAATGAGTCAGAATCAAATATAGTATATTCTCACTTTATTAAAACTTATTTACAATTAAAATCAATGCAAACAGGAACAATTTGTAAATCAATTACAACTTTGTTTGCAATCAGAATCTGTGGAATCTATTTATATATACACTGTTAGAGATATTGTATCCTTTGTGTTTTATATATGAATCAGTTAACTTGACTATGAAATATAGAATAAACAAGTTGTAATTTGATTACAAACACTTTTTTGAGTAATTTTGTAGGTGAAGAATCTTTTCAAGCAGTTAATTAACGTTTACTTGTAGAAGTCAACATCCACATAATTTATTCATGCTGAACTATTTACCTGTATATACTCCAAATGAACTCATGAATGTAGTGATTTGTTTTAATTGGACTGAAAAACAAAAGTGTGTCTCTTACCGTTGGTAAGTATGCTTGGAGTGTGTGTACAGTAAGGGCAAATGTCACCTGCAGAGGGCGCAAACTAAGAGGGTTTAGAATTCGTTCTTCTGGTTTATCTAGTGGCTTCTGGATTGGCTGTGTCTCTAGTGGGCGCCCTAGGTCCATGTAATCAATATCTACACCAAGATAATTCTCCTGAAAATAAATCATAATTATATTATTGGAAAGTTATATATTAGTCAGTGAAAGAAGAATAACATATTTTAGAAACTAGAAACTGCTGGATAAAGCTTGCTTCTCATATAGTCTTTGTTTGCTTGTTTAAAATCTAAGTGTAAGCTTTAAAACAGTAACAGGTTTTTCTCTAATTAATGAGCTCTACAATTAAAAACCACCTCCAATTAAAGACCACTTTTCTGTGGTCCATATCCTTATTATTCTAATTAGAGACCAAACCTGCTAAACACCATGGAAACCCAAGTCCCAAAAGTGGTCTCTAAAATTTGAGGGAAACCTGTACTGTAGGGAAAAAATGGCTGCTTCAGGATCTGTTTATTTTCAACAGTGCAGTCCAAAAAATTACCATCAGCATCAGAACAGAGGAGTTACCTTAAGCGCTAAGACTGCTTTGAGAATGGCTCCATATGCTACAAGAACAGCTGGTCCAATATCAAGCTCAAGGCTCATGTTGTCCGGAGGTAAATTTCCAGGCTCGACAACCTCCCGCCAGCGGGGTTGTCGCTTACTAGCTGAGTGCAATTTGTTGCCTATCTTTGTTACTGTTATTGACGGCTTCCCATTCTTGCAGTCAGAAATTTTCAGAAGTGGGACAAAATCATTTGGTGGTACTGGGTGGTAGGAATAGGTGATACTTAAGCCCAAATAAGGTACAGAAGCGCACTCAATCCAACCAGGTCTAAACATAAAACATGGAAACATCATCACGAAATTTCAAAATTCATTTATTGGTCATATACAGTAGTGAATACAATACATGAAATTTGTTTTCCTGGTACACTGAATACAAATATTAATAATATAAAGATAAAGAGCACAGATTTTATTCTTATTATTATTATTATTATATTATTATTATTATTATTATTATTATTATTATTATATTATTATTATTATTATTATTATTATTATTATATTATTATTATTATTATATT